>NW_019949231.1:0-5418 GCF_002910315.2 Salvelinus sp. IW2-2015 | reverse complement strand
TCCCTGTTCGTGCGTTCTTCGTGTTCAGTAAGTTCTCATGTTCAGGTCGGTCTACGTCGTTTTTTATTTTGTAATTTATCAAGTGTGTTTCGTGTTCGTCTTGTTTAAATAAATTCATCATGTATTCCACAAAAGCTGCGTTTTGGTCCGATCCCTGCTCCTCCTCAGACGAGGAGGAGAACAATCGTTACAGAATCACCCACCAACCAAGGACCAAGCAGCGGTGGAGAAAGCAGCAGCAGAGCACGAAGGAGGAATGGACATGGGAGGACGTTTTGGACGGCAAGGGTTGCTACACATGGGAGGAGATCCTGGCTGGAAAAGATCGCCTCCCATGGGAACAGCTGGAGGCAGTTAGGAGAGCAGAGGCAACCGGAGAGAGGAACCGGCGTTATGAAGATACGCGGCTAGCACGGAAGCCTGTGAGTCAAGCCCAAAAATMTCTTGGGGGGYGGCTAAAGGGTAGTGTGGCGAAGTCAGGTAGGAGACCTGCGCCAACTCCCCGAGCTTACCGTGGAGAGCGAGAGTACGGGCAGACTCCTCCTCGTCTGAGGAGGAGAACAATCGTTACAGTCTTAGTATACTCTGACAGTGCATTTTCGGCAGTTCTTACTTTCCCCACAAGAGGGCGATCAACCGATTTCTCCCGATGTTGAATGGTTTTGTGGTTGCCAGTTAGCTAGCAGTTCGCAGCTGTTAGCAGTCAATGGCTAGTCGTTTCTTACTGCCGATAAAAACGGTGGTCACTAGTTACCACAGCCACAAAGTCAGAAGGCCGGCCTACTCAACCAATCAGATGAGGAATGTGATGGCGCGTATTCTGGCTCGTGAGAAACGCCTCATTTTCCCAAATGGRATACCTCYAGTTCAAGTTTGAGGACCAAATAACTAAATACATTCAGGAACAAGAATTGGCAACGTCACTCAAACTCACAACATTGAGYAAGGACAAACATTTMCGGCAAACGGGTAAAGTTGTCYACTCTCTTTTAGATGCCTAGTAGCTAACCGTTGCTACTCTCATCTAAAATGAGCTAGCTGGCATTAAGGGATTCCATTCCCAGAACAGAGGAGTTCATCTATTATAGAGAAACGTTGTTAGTTTCCCTACAAGCATTTTACACCTTACACTTTTACTTGAATAATGTCGAATTACTAACTAACAATGGAACGTTCCTCAACAAAATGGAAGAAGATGGGACTTTAAAACAGGTGTCTCAACTCTGTGGTCTCTAAAGCCGGTCAGCATTCACACTCCCTCATCTGATTGGTCGAGGAGGCGGCCTTCTGACTGTGGTCCCTAAAGATCCCATGGCACTGATAAAGCCGGTCATCTAATTGGTCGAGGAGGCGGCCTTCTGACTGTGGTCCCTAAAGATCCCATGGCACTGATAAAGCCGGTCATCTGATTGGTCGAGGAGGCGGGCCTTCTGCTGTGGTCACTAAAGATCCCATGGCACTGATAAAGCCGGTCATCTGATTGGTCGAGGAGGCGGGCCTTCTGACTGTGGTCACTAAATATCCCATGGTACTGATGAAGCCGGTCATCGATTGGTCGAGGCGGGGGGGGGGTTATATTTGTCCTGTTTTCACTGCATGTGTATATCAAACTGTATTCCTATCGGTGCCTTCAGAAAGTATCATACACCCTCGATATCCACATTACAGCCTGAATCGAAACGGATTAATAAAAAGAATCAGACTCATCTCTAATTTACATAAGTATTCATACCCCTCGACTTAATCCACATTACAGCCTGAAATCAAAACGGATTAAATAGATCGTTTTATTCAGACCCATTTCCCATTGACATAAATATACACATCAATACATGTCAGAATCCCCAGGCAGCGATTTCAGCAGTGAGTCTTTCTGCACACGTCTAAGAGTTCAGCACACCTGGATTGTACAATATTTTAAAAATATATATATTTTTTTAATTCTTCAAACTCTGTCAAGTTTGTTGTCATTGCTAGACAGCCATTTTCAAGTCTGGCCATAGATTTCGAGACGATTTAGTCAAACTGTAACTAGGCCACTCAGGAAATTCAATGTCGCCTTGGTAAGCAATCCAGCGTATATTTGGCTTGGTGCTTTTGCTTATTGTCCTGCTGAAAGGTGAATTAATCTCCCAGTGTCTGGTGGAAAGCAGACTGAACCAGGTTTTCCTCTAGGATTTTGCCTGTGTAGCTCCATCAGTTAATTTTTTATCCGAAAAACTCCCCAGTCCTTAATGACTGCAAGCCATACCCATAACATGATGCGGCCACCACTATGCTTGAAAATATGGAGAGTGGTGCTAAGTAATGTGTGGATTTGCCCCAAACATAACACTTTGTATTCAGGACAAAAAGTGAATTGCTTTCCACATTTTTTGCAGTAATTCTTGTGCCTTGTTGCAAACAGGATGCATTTTTTAGGAATAATATATATCTGTACAGACTTCCTTCTTTTCACTCTGTCAATTAGGTTAGTATTGTGGAGTAACTACAATGTTGTTGATCCATCCTCAGTTTTCTATCACAGCCATTAAATTCTGTTTAAAGTCACCATTGGCCTCATTGTGACATCACTGGGCGTTTCCTTCATCTCCTGCTACTGAGTTAGGAAGGAGCCTGTATCTTGTAGTGACTGGTGTATGATATAACATCCAAAGTGTAATTAATAACGTCAACATGCTCAAAGGGATCTTCAATGTGTTACTTTTACCCATATGCCAATAGGTTCCTTATTTATGTGGCACTGGAAAACCTCCCTGGTCTCTGTGCTGAAATTCACTGCTCGACTGAGGGACCTTACAAATAATTGTATGTGTGGGTACAGAGATGAGGTAGTCATTCAAAACTCATGTTAAACACTCTTATGCACACAGAGTGAGTCTGTGCAACTTATGTGAATGGTTAAGCACATCTCTACTCCTGAACTTATTTAGACGTTGTCATAACAAAAGGGTTGAATACTATTGACTGAAGACAGTTCAGATTTTCATTCATTTGTTAACATGTTGAAAAACATAATTCCACTTTGACATTATGGGGTGTTGTTGGTAGGCCAGTGACCCCCCAAAAAATGATACATTTCATCCATTTTAAAATTCAGGCTGTGACGCATCAAAATGTGGAAAAAGTCATGGATGTGAATACTCTCGAAGGCACTGTAATACTGTGTATGAAAGTACCATGTATGAATAATGTATGTCACAAAATCTGTAACAAAACAAAATACTTCCTGTCCTCTGAAGAGGGGGTGGAGCCAATCAAATATATGTAAATAAAAGATATGTAAGTGGAGTTCAGGTGCTGAGTTTCCCCTTTACACTGTACAGAGGTCTGGGTCTAGAAAAGTGCCATGTAAGTACAATAATTATTATTAAATATTTTGTCATCTTGAAGCGAATGCCTTTGTACAGAGACAGAAACTGGTACAAAACAGCAAAAAAAAAAAAAATTGGACTACAAGGCCATGTTAAGTTAAATTAGTATGTAACAGGGCTGAGGTTCATCTTAAATCAGCCCAAAAAAATCTGACAATTTCAACAACAAAAATTCAGTGAACATTGCTGTTAGCTGTTTATTAATAAATAATAAAAATCAAGTTGGGTCAATTTGTTAGTCTACGGGCTATTTTCAAAACAACGCAGTAACTATGAGTAAAGGGCCAACGTCACGATCAGCTTGTAAACTGAGTTTGAACAAAACAACGCAGTAACTATGAGTAAAGGGCCAACGTCACGATCAGCTTGTAAACTGAGTTTGAATAAGACATCCGATTAACACGTAGCGTTTAAAAAACGGCTGGTTATACTACATTTAATAAACAACCAAATCATTAATGACTCAATAGACTAAATAAATGCATGTTTCTCATCTGCCCCGTGCAAACAGGTCGGCATACGAGTCATCACACTCCCCCTCATTTGATTGGTTGCTTCCCAAGAACCGTAAACCGGCATATGCATCATCCTACTCCCTTACCCGCTTCGATTTGAACGAAACCTTCCACACATGTTTGTCCATGGTAGAGTGTTAGAAACCTTCCACACATGTTTGTCCATGGTATTGTTCAGAAACCTTCCAACATGTTGTCCATGAGTAGTGTTCAGAAACCTTCCACACATGTTTGTCCATGGTAGTAGTGTTCAGAAACCTTCCACACATGTTTGTCCATGGTAGTAGTGTTAGAAACCTTCCACACATGTTTGACCATGGTATAGTGTTCAGAACCTTCCACACATGTTTGTCCAGGTAGTAGTGTTCAGAAACCTTCCACACATGTTTGACCATGGTAGTAGTGTTCAGAAACCTTCCACACATGTTTGTCCATGGTAGTAGTGTTCAGAAACCTTCCACACATGTTTGTCCATGGTAGTAGTGTCAGAAACCTTCCACACAGTTTGACCATGGTAGTAGTTCAGAAACCTTCCACAAATGTTTGTCCATGGTAGTAGTATTCAGAAACCTTCCACTCATGTTTTCCCATGGTAGTAGTGTTCAGACACCTTCCACACATGTTTGTCCATGGTAGTAGTGTTCAGAAACCTTCCACACATGTTTGACCATGTGAGTAGTGTTCAGAAACCTTCCACACATGTTGTCCATGGTAGAGGTGTCAGAAACCTTCCACACATGTTTGCCCATGGTAGTAGTATTCAGAAACCTTCCACACATGTTTGTCCATGGGTAGTAGGTTCAGAAACCTTCCACACATGTTTGTCCATGGTAGAAGTATAAGAAACCTTCCACACGTTTGTCCATGGTAGTTAGTGTTCAGAAACCTCCCACACATGTTTGTCCATGGTAGTAGTGTTCAGAAACCTCCACACATGTTTGTCCATGGTAGTAGTATTACGAAACCTTCCACACATGTTTGTCCATGGTAGTAGTATTACGAAACCTTCCACACATGTTGTCCATGGTAGTGATTTCAGAAACCTCCACACATGTTTGTCCATGGTAGTAGTGTTCAGAAACCTTCCACACATGTTTGTCCATGGTATAGTATTACGGAACCTCCACACATGTTTGTCCATGGTAGTAGTATTACGAAACCTTCCACACATGTTTGTCCATTGGTAGTAGTGTTCAGAAACCTCCCACACATGTTTGTCCATGGTAGTAGTGTTCAGAAACCTTCCACACTGTTTGGCCATGGTAGTAGTGTTCAGAAACCTTCCACACATGTTTGTCCATGGTAGTAGTGTTCAGAAAACCTTCCACACATGTTTGTCCATGGTAGTAGTGTCAGAAACCTTCCACACATGTTTGTCCATGTAGTAGTGTTCAGAAACCTCACACAATGTTTGGCCATGGTAGAATTATTCAGAAACCTTCCACACATGTTTGCCCATGGTAGAAGTATTCAAAACCTTCCACACATGTTTTGCCCATGGGAGAATTATTCAGAAACCTTCCAACAGG
>NW_019949230.1:0-11828 GCF_002910315.2 Salvelinus sp. IW2-2015 | reverse complement strand
ATCAAAGGTAAGTGAATATTTATAATGCTATTTCTGACTTCTGTTGACTACACAACATGGCGGATATCTGTATGGCTTTGTTTTGTGTTTGAGCGCTGTACTCAGATTATTGCATGGTGTGCTTTTTCCATAAAGTTTTTTTGAAATCTGACACAGCGGTTGCATTAAGGAGAAGTGGATCTAAAATTCCATGCATAACACTGTGTATTCAGGACAGTTAATTTCTTTGCCACATTTTTTGCAGTTTTACTTTAGTGCCTTGTTGAAAACAGGATGAATATTTTGGAATATTTGTATTTTGTACAGAATTCCTTCTTTTCACTATGTCATTTAGGTTAGTATTGTGGAGTAACTACAATGTTGTTGATCCATCCTCAGTTTCCTATCACAGCCATTAAACTCTAACTGTTTTAAAGTCACCATTGGCCTCATGGTGAAATCACTGAGTGGTTTCCTTACTCTCCAGCAACTGAGTTAGGAAGGACTCCTGTATCTTTGTAGTGACTGGAGGTAGTGATACACCATCCAAAGTGTAATTAATAACTTCACCATGCTCAAAGGGATATTCAATCTGCTTTTTTTAAACATTTTTACCCATCTACCAATAGCTGCCCTTTGAGAGGCATTGGAAAACCTCCCTGGTCTTTGTGGTTGAATCTGTGTTTGAAATTCACTCCTCGACTGAAGGACCTTATAGATAATTGTATGTGTGGGGTACAGAGATGAGGTAGTCATTCAAAAATAATGTTAAACACTATTATTGCACACAGAGTGATTCCATGCAAGTTATTATGTGACTTGTTAAGCAAATCTTTACTCGAACGTATTTATAAATCAGAAAGGGGTTGAATAATTAGACTCAAGACCTTTCAGCTTTTCATTTTTTTAAACATAAAAAAAAAAACATAATTCCACTTTGACATTATGGGGTATTGTGTGTAGGTGACAAGTGACACAACAATCTAAATTGAATCCATTTTAAATTCAGGCTGTAACACAAAAAAATTGGAAAAACAGAAGGCATTCTAAGGCCAAAATCTCCAACTTTGATCAATTATTTCTCAATTATGCTTTCAGATACAAATGTCAAATATATGTCATTATATGTTCATCCCATCCTTCCCCCAAAACCCTCTATGGAACTACAATTTTTATTTTTTATTTGGTTGAAAAAATCTTCAAATCACATGTGTTTTTTGTCGAGTTTCATAATGGAATCACATTGTAATGTGTTGTCCTTTACCCCAGAGAGGTAGTGGGTCGTCCATGCAGGATCTGGGTGATTGGACAGTGTGATGAGGGGGTGTTGTTCCGGGACGTTGGTCTAATCAGTCAAATAGAATATTCCTGATTATGACCGCTTAATACAGTTCAGATACTCTAGAGAGAAGAGAGAGAGTGTGTTAGGGTGGCACGATTATCAAATCACGCGCATGCAATGCTGGGCCAATCACCAGCAGCATACCACCCTGGCAGACCACCCTGCACACCACTGCTGGCTTGCTTCTGAAGCTAAGCAGGGTTGAGAGTCCTGAGTCAGGCCCTGGACTGGGCAGCACCACGCATGCCTTGCTCGGAAGTGGTGTTGGCAGGGCCAGTAGCGACGGGGCACCCTCATCCATTCTGGTCTCAAAAAATATCCAATGCCCCAGAGCAGTGATTTGGAACATTGCCCTGTTGTAGGGGGTTGCCGTCTTTCGGATGGGACTATAAAACGGGTGTTTCACTGACTCTCTGAAGGTCATTAAAAATGCCTATGGCGAGGTGTATCGTTAGAGGAGGAGGGTGTGGTGGTATGACCGCCGGTGTGTGCCTTCGCGAAATCCCAAGTGCCTTGGGGGTGCAAACAACTAAATATACCCAGTTTCCAATTGGCTCATTCAATCCCTCTCCCCTCTGTATTACTTATTCTCCCAGGTCGTTGCTTTATAATTGAGTATCACCTCTCTCTCAGCTCAACTTACCCCCGGTGCCAACAAATTACACAGAAAACCACTTTTTAACAACACACAACTCCTGAATCGCAAGCGTCCTGCTCTAGCGAGCACTCAGTTCTGAGATCTTGCTGGTTGAGAGGGAAATGGCTTTCACCACCGCCAGTGAGCATCGCTGGTGAACGGACAGGAAAGCGGCCTTTTACACCGCAGTGACGACTCGCTGGTCTGCAGCGAGGGACCCAATGGCTTATACCCGCAGTAGAGTGCTTGGTAGAGGAGAAAAGTGCTTTACACCGCGATGAGATGCTAGAGTGAGGAGGGAAATGGCTTATACACCGCGTGAGAATGCTGGTGAGGAGGGGAGAAAATAAAGGAGCTTTATAACAAACCGCAAGTAGAAGAATGCTGGTGAGGAGGAGAGAAAATGGGCTTATTCATACACCAAGCAGTAAAGATGCTAGGTGAAAGGAAGGGAAAATGGCTTATAACACCGCAGAGAAGATGCATGAAGGTGGAGAGGGGAGGGAATTGGCGTTACAGCCGCCAGTGAGATGGCTTGTGAGGGAGGGGAAATGGGCTGTTACCACCGCAGTGGCACGATTGCTGGTTGACACGCGCGAAAAGCGGGCGCTTCTTACACGCCAGTGCCCGCATGCCTGGTGAGGAGGCGACAAGGGAGCTTTACACCGCAAGATGAAGATGACATGGTGAAAGTAGAGGAAGAAAATGGCTTTACAACCGCAGTGAGATAGCTGGTGAGGAGGGAAAAAGGACTAATTAACACCGCAGTGAGGGATGACTAGGTAGAAAAAGGGAAAAGGGCTTTACACCGCCAGTAGAGATGCTGAGATTGAGGAGGGAAATGGCTTTTACACACGCAGTTGAAGATACTGGTGGAGGAGGGAAAAGAGGCTTTACAAACCGCAGTGAAGAATGCTGGTGAGGAGGAAAGAAATGGCTACTTCCACCGCAGTGCAGATGCTGCTTGACGGAGGACCAACAGGGCCTACCTTCTACACCGCAGTAGATGCTCGAGCGAGGGAAGGGCCTCCAAATTAACACCGCAGTGAGATGCTGGTGAGGAAGGGATAATGGCTTTACAGCCGCAGAGTGAGTGCTGTGAAGGAGGAGAAAAATGGCTAATATACACCGCAGTAGATGCTGGTTAGAAGAGGAAAGGGCTATAATACACCGCAGTGAGAATTGCTAGGTAAGATGGAGAGAAAAGGGCTTTATAACACCGCAGTGAGGATGCTGGTGACGGGAGGGAAAGGGCTTTACACCGCAGGTGAGATCGCTGGTGAGGAGGGAAAGTGGCTTTACCACCGCCAGGTGACGACTGCTGGTGACGAGGCGAAAATCGAGCTAACGTAACCGCAGTGAGATGCTGGTGAGGTAGGGTATTTAAGGCTTACACCGCAGTAGATTTGCTGGTGAAGGATGAGGAAAGGCTTTACACCCGACAGTGAGATGTGCTGGTTGAGGAGGGGGAAAGGGCTTTACACCGCAGTTGGAGGATGGCTGGGAGGGACGGGGAAGAGGGCTTTACAACGGTGGCCAGTGGAGATGCTGGTGAGGAGGGAAGGATGGCTTTGAGCACCGCAGTGGAGGAATGCTGGTAGGAGGGAAAGGGCTTATACACCGCAGTGAGATGCTGGTGAGGAGAGAAATGGCTTTAACACCCGCAGTGAGATGCTGGTGAGGAGGGAAATGGCTACACCGCAGTGAAGATGCTTGGTGAGGAGGGAAAAATGGACTTTACACCGCAGTAGAGATGCTGGTTGAGAGGGGAAAGGGCTTTACCACCGCAGTTGAGATGCTGTGAAGAAGGGAAAGGTTTTTACACCGCAGTGAGATTGCTGTGAGGAGGGAAAGGGCTAATAAAGTTACACAGGCCAGTGAGATGCTGGTAGGAGGGAAATGGCTTTACCACCGCAGTAGATTGCTGGTGAGGAGGAAAGGGGCGTATTACACCGCATGAGATAATGGTGAGGAGGGAAAGGGCTTTACAACCGCAGTGAGATGCTGTGAGGAGGGAAAGGGCTATGGGTAGCACCGCGCGTGAGAAGATGCTAGTGAGGAGGGAAAGTTTTTACAACCGCAGTGAGATGACTGGTGAGGAGGGAAAGCGTTTTACACCGCAGTGAGGAGTGTCTGTGGAGGAGGGAGAAAGGGGTTTTAGCACCCGCAGGTGGAGAGGGCTGGTGAGGAGGGAAAAGGGTTTGTTGACACCGCGAGTGAGATGCTGGTGGGAGGGAAAGAGCATTACACCTCAGTTTAGATGCTGGTGAGGAGAGAAAGGGCTTTACACCTTCAGTGAGATGCTGTGAGGAGAGGAAAGGGCTTTACGCCGCAGTGAAGATTGCGTGGTGAGGAGGGAAAGGAACTACACCGCAGTTGAGTGCTGGTGAGGAGGGAAAGGCTATTACACTGCAGTGAGATCTGTGAGGAGGGAAAAGGCTTACACCGCCAGTGAGATCTGGTGAGGAGAGAAAGGAGCTTTACAACCGCAGGAGATGCTGGTGAGGAGGAAAGGGCGAACTTTACACCGCAGTGAAGATGCTGGTAGGAGGAAAGGCTTTTACATCCTCAGTGAGATGCTGGTGAGGAGGGGAAAGGCTTACACCTCAGTGAGATGCTGGTGAGAGGGAAAGGACTTATACCACCGCAGTGAGATGCGGTGAGGAGGGAAATGGCTACACATCAGTAGATGCTGAGTGAGAGAGAGGAAAGGCAAATATACTACACCGCAGTAGAGATGCTGGTGAGGAGGGAAAGGGGCTTTACACGCTCAAGTGAGAGCTGGTGGGAGGAATGGCTTTACACCTCCGTGAGATGCTAGGTGAGAAGGAGGCTTTACACCGCAGTGAGATTGCTGGTGAGGAGGAGAAATGTGCTTGTACACCTGCAGGTGAGAGTGCTGGTGAGAGGTCGGTATGAAATGCTTTACACCGGCAGTGAGAGTGGCTGTGAGGGAGGGAAATGCTTTACACGGCGCAGTGAGATGCTGGTGGAGAGGGAAGAATGGCTTTAACGCAGTGATGATTGCTGGTGAGTGGAGAGAGAAGGGGCTTTACGACGCTCAGTGGAGATTGCTGGTGAGGAGAGAAAGGGCTTTACACCGGCAGTGAGGATTGCTGGTGGAGGAGAGGGAAAGGGCTGTACACCTCAGTGAGATGCTGGTGGAGGAGAGAAGAGGGCTTTTACGACCCAGTGAGAGGCTGGTGAGGGAGAGAAGAGCTTTACACCGCAGTGAGATGCTGGGGTGAGGAGGAAAGGACTTTACACCCGCAGTGAGATTGCTGTGAGAGGAAAGGCTTACACCGCAGTTGAATGCGGTGAGGAGGGAAAGGGCTGTACACCGCAGTGAGATGTGGTGGAGGAAAGGCTTGTACACGCGAGTGAGATGGCTGAGTTGAGGAGGGAAAGGGCAATATCACCGGCCAGTAGATGCTGGTGAGGAGGGAAAGGCTTGTTACACCGCGTGAGATGCTGAGTGGAGGAGAGAAAGGGCGGTGTTACACCTCATGAGAATGCTGGTGGAGGAGAGAAAGGGCTTTAGCAACCTCAGTGAGATGCGGGTGAGGGAGAGAAAGGACGTTGGTACCCACCTGCAGTGAGAGTGCTTGGTGAGGAGAGAAAAGGGAGGCTTGACACCTCAGTTGGGATTGCTGTGAGGAGGTGGAAAGGGCTTGTACACCGCAGGTTGAGATAGCTGGTGAGGAGGAAAAGACATTTACACCTACAGTGAGATGCTGGTAGGAGGAAAAGGGCTTACACCTCAGTGAGATGGCGTGTGAGGAGAGAAAGGGCTGTACACCATCAGTGTGGATGCTGGATAGAGGCGAAAGGGCTGTTACCAATCCGTCAGTTGAGATGCCTTGTGAGGAGGAAAGAGGGCTTTCACCTCAGTGAGATGCTGGTGAGGAAGAACAGGGCTTTACACCTCAGTAAGATTGCTAGGTGAGGAGGAAAGAGGCTTTACAACCTCAGTGAAGATGCTGGTGAAGAGAGAGAAAGGGCTTTACCCTCAGTGAGATCTGTGAGGAGAGAAAGGGGCTTTACACCGCCAGTGAGAGGCATGGTGAGAGGAAAATGGGATAAAAAAAATAAAAAAGATAAAAAAAAGAAAAGAAAAAAGAAAAAAAAAAAAAAAAAAAAGGGAAAAGAAGAAAAAAAAAAAAAAAAAAAAAAAAAAAAAACCAAATATAAAAAATATAAAATATAAATATAAAATGAATATAAAAAAAGAAAAAAAAAAAAAAAAAAAAAAGCAAAAAAAAAAAAAAAAAAAAAAAAAAAAAAAAAAAAAAAAAAAAAAAAGAAAAAAAAAAAAAAAAAAAAAGAAAAAAAAAAAAAAAAAAAAAGAAAAAAAAAAGAAAACCAAAAAAAAACATAAAAAAAAAAAAGAAAAAAAAAAAAAACAAAAAAAAAAGAAAAAAAAAAAAAAAAAAAAAAAAAAAAAAAAGAAAGAGAAAATGGGGCTTTAGCACCTCAGTGAATGCTGGTGAGGGAGAAAGGGCTTATACCACCCGCAGTAGAGATGCTGGTGAGGAGAGGAAAGGGACTTTACACTCAGTGAAGATGCTGGTGAGGAGAGGCAATATTTAGGGTCTTATCACCTCAGTTGAGGATGCTGGTGAGGGAGAGAAAAAGGGCTTTACACCTGCAGTGAGATGCTGGTAGGGGGCGGTGGGGAGAGAGAAGGCACCACCTCAGTGAGGTGCTGGTGAGGAGACGAAAGGGCTGTTACCATGCCTCAGGAGATGCTGGTGAGGAGGGAAAGGGCTTTACACCTCCAGTGAGATGCTGGTGAGGAGGGAAAGGGCTTTACACCTCAGTTTAGTGCTGGTTGAGGAGGAAATGGGCGGTTACGAACCTCAGTAGATGGTGAGAGAGAAAGGGCTTTACACGGCTCAGTGAATTGCTGGTTGAGGAGGGAAAGCGGCTATTTTTACACCTCAGTGAGATGCTGGTGAGGAGGAAAGGTCTTTAGCACCTGCCGCGTCTCGCGATGCACTAAGGGCTCTCTACACTCAGTTAGAGCTGGTGAGGAGGAAAGGCTTTATATATATAACCTTCAGTGGTTTAGATGCTTGGTTTGATAGGAAAACATTCATTACGCACCTTCAGTTAGATTGACTGGTAGGAGGGAAATGGCTTTACACCCTCAGTTAGATGCTGAGTGAGAGAGAAAGCGGTGTCATTTACCACACTCAAAGGTGAATTTGCTGGCATGGAGAGGGCAAAGGGTTTACCCCCTCAGTGAGATGCGTGAAGGAGGAAAGGGCATTTAACACCGCAGTGAGATGGCTGTGAGGAGAGAAAAGGGCTTTACACCGCAGTGAAGATGTGGTGAGGAGGGAGAATGGGTTTCTTTTACACCGTTTCAGTGATGATGCTTGGTGAGAGGTGAGGGAAAATGTGGCTTTACACCGCAGTGAGATGTGGTAGAGAGAGAGAAGGGCTTATACACACCGCAGTGAAGAGCTGGTGAGAGAGAGAAAGGGCTTTACACCGCATGATGATGAGCTTTGTGGTTGAGGAGGATTGAACAGGTTCTTGTGACACGCCAGTGAGGAGTGCTGGTTGAGGGAGAGGAAAAGGAGACTTTACACCGCAAATGAGATGCTGAGTGAGGAGAGAAAGGTAACTTTACACTCTCTAGTTATGTATGTCTGGTGAGTGACTGTTGTGCTCGTACGACTGTCTCAGTGCTGATGCCTGGCCTGCGGCGGAGAGCACACAAGCGGGTTCTACCAACCGCCCAGTGACGATGGCTCGTGACGGGAGACGAAAGGGCCTCTACACCCTCAGTGAGATGCCTGGTGAGGAGCAGAAAGGGCTTTTACACCGCCAACACCTTAGGTGTAGATGCTCTGCCTCCGCCTCGAGCCACAGACAGGAAATATCTAGGGCAATTTACTACCGCCTGTAGACACAACTTCCATAACAGGGGGTTAAGGAGAGAAATCTGGGGCTATTTACCACCTCAGTGAGCAGTGCTGGATGAGAGAGAGTAGATAAGGGACTTTACACCTCCGTGAGATGCTGGATGAGGAAGAGAAAAGGACATTTACACCTCAGTTAGGATAGCTGGTGGAAGGAGAAGAAGGCTTTACCACACGCAGTGAGAATGCTGGTGAGGAGAAGAAAGGGCTTTACCCATCCGCAGTTCGAAAGATGACCTAGGTGAGGAGAGGAAAGGGCTTACACCGCAGAGAGATCTGTGAGGAGAGAAAGCTTTACACCCTCAGAAGAAGATGCTGGTGAGGAAGAGGACTTACCCCTTCAGATTAGATGCTGGTGGGAGGGAAAGGGCTTTTACACTAGTGCAGAATGCTGTGTGGTGGTGTACAAGGACTAATTACACCTCATTAGATTGCTGGAAGAGGAGGGAAAGCTTACCACCTCAGTTAGATGCTGGTGGAGAGGGAAAGGGCTTTACCACACGCAAGTGAGATGCTGTGAGGAGAAAAGGACTTTACCACCTCAGTGGATGCTGTGAGGAGAGAAAGGGCTTACCACCGCAGTTGAGATGCTGGTAGGAAGGAGGAGAAAGAAGGGCTTTACACCGCGAGTGAGATGCTGGTGAGGGGAGAGAGAATGCTATACCAGCCTCCAGTGAGATGGTCTGGGTGAGGAGAGAAAGACTTTAACCCAGTGAGGAGTGCTGTGAGGGAGAGAAAGGATTACGAGCCTGCAGTTAGATGTGCTTGTGGTGAGGAGAGGAAGAGGCTTACCACCGGGCAGTGAGGGATGGCTTCGGAGTGAGAAAGGCTTTCACACCGGCCAGTGGTGACCGTATTGTCTGCGTCTGAGGTTAGAACCGTAGATGTGTCGCGTGGGAGGAGAGAAAGGGAAACTTTTTCACCTCAAGTGAAGAATAGAGAGCTGGAGAGTGAGGACAGCGCAGGCACAAGGACTTTACAACCTCCCAGTTCAGATGCCCGGCTGAGCGCAGGCACACAGGGGCTTTACCACCGCAGATGAGATGCTTGGTGAGGAAGAAAGGAACTATTTAACCCACACTCAGTTAGATGCGAGAGACAGAGATCCATATCAGTCACCCTTCAGTTAGATGCTGGTGAGGAGAGAAAGGGCATTTAACACCTCAGTTAGATCTGGTGAGGAGAGAAAGGGCTTTACACCTCAGTAGATGAGCTGGTGAGGAGGGAAAGGGCTTTAACCTCCATTAGATGCTGGTGAGGAGGGAAAGGGCTTTACACCTCAGTTAGATGCTGGTGAGAGAGAGGGAAAGGGCATTTTACACCTCAGTTAGATGACTGTGAGGAAGGGGAAAGGGCTTACCACCTCAGTTAGGATTGCTGGTGAGGAGGAGAAAGGCTTTACACCTCAGTTAAAGATTGGCTAGGTGAGGAGAAAAGGGCTTTACAACCTCATTAGATGCTTGGTAGGAGGAAAGGCTTTTACACCTTCAGTTAGATGCTGGTTGAGGAACGAAAGGGCTTTACAACCTCAGATGCTTTGGTGAGGAGGGAAAGGCTTTAACACCTCAGTGAGTGACTGGTGAGGAGAGGAAACGGGCTTTACACCCAGTGAGATGCTGCTGAGAGAGAGAAAGAGGGCTTACACACATCACAGTGAGAGTGCTGGTGAGAGAGAGAAAGACGGCTTTAACACCTCAGTGAGATTGACTGGTGACAGAAAGAGAGAAAGGGTTTACCACCTCAGTAGAAAGATGCTTGTGTGAGGAGAGATAAAGGCTATACACCTCAGTGAAGGTGCTGGTGAGGAAGAAGAAAGGGCTTTACAACCTCATGAGATGCTGGTGAGGATAGGAAAGGGACTTTTACACCTCAAGTGAGATGCTGGTTGAGGAAAGGGAAGGGCTATATACACCTCAGTTAGTGCTGGTGAGGAGAAATGCGTTTACACCTCAGTTAGATGCTGGTGAGGAGAGAAAGGGCTTTTACCACCTCAGTGAGATGCTTGTGAGGAGGAAAGGGCTTTACCACCTCAGTTGAGATTTGCTGGTGAGGAGGGAACAGGGCTTTACACCGCAGTGGGATGCTGGTGAAAGGAGGGAAAGGGCTTTTACACCTCAGTGAGATGCTGGAGGAGGAAAGGGCTTTACACCTCAGTTAAGATGCATGGTGAGGAGAGGGAAGGGCTTTAACCTCAGTTAGATGCTGTGGAGGGAGGAGAAAATGGCTTTAACCTCAGTTAGATGCTGAGTGAGGAGAGAAGGGCTGTACACCTCCAAGTGAGATGCTGTGAGAGGGAAAAGGGCTTACACCTCAGTGAGATGGCTGGTGAGGAGGGAAAGGGCTTACACCGCAAGTAGGATTTGCTGGTGAGGCGAAGAGAAAGGCTTTACACCGCGTGAGATGCTTGGTGAGAGGAGAGAAAGGGCGCTTTACACCGCAAGTGAGATGCTGGTGAGGAGAGAAAGGGCTTTACACCTCAGTGAAGATGTCATATGGTGGAGGAGAGAAAGGGTTTACACCGCAGTTGAGATGCTGGTGAGGAGAGAAAGGGGCTTTACACCGCAGATTGAATCTAGGTGCAGGGAGAGAAAAGGGCATTATACGAAACCGATCAAGTGAGGATGCGTGAGGAGAGAAAAAGGACTTTACCAACCTCAGTGAGGAATGCTGGTGAGTGAGAGAAAGGACTTTTACACCTCAGTTAGATGCTGGTGAGGAGAGAAAGGAGCATTACAACCGCAGATCAGTGGATGCTAGGTGAATGGAGGAGAACCAGGCCTCCTACACCGCAGTGAGTGCTGGTGAGGAGAGAAAGGGCTTTAACACCTCAGTTGAGATGCTGGTGAGGGAGAGAAAGCGGCTTATCACACCGCAGTGAAGATGCTGTGAGCGAAGGAAAGGCTTTAACCGAGTTAGATGCTGGTGAGGAGAGAAAAGGGCGTTTACACTCAGTGAGATGCTTGGTGAGGAGAGACCAGCAGCTTGTACACACGGCTCAGTTGATGATGCTTGGTTAGGAAGAAAGCGAGGCTTGTACAGCCCCTCAGTAATGCTGGTGAGGAGAACACGAGGGCTTTACACCGCAGTAAGATGACTGGTTGAGCGAGAGGGAAAGGACTTTTAGCACACTCAGCGTTGAGACATGCTGGTGATGGAGAGAAAGGTGTCTTATACATCTTCGCAGTTGAGATTGTCATGGTTTGAGTTAGTGAGCAGATATAAGGGTCTATTTATACACCCTGCAGTGAGATGCGTGCGTGGAGAGAGCCAAGTATATTTACTTACCCTCAGTTTAGTGATGCTTGGTGAGTGTAGTGGGTAAAGCTTTTATCACCGTCAGTTGAGATTGTGTGTAGGAGAGAAAATGACTTTACACCTCAGTTATGATGGTGGGTAAGAGGAGGGAAATGGGCTTTATTACGACCTCAGCTTAGCTGCTGGTTGACGGAGGGAAAGGTCTACATATTCCGTCATTGAGATGCTGGTGATGTGTAGTATGAAAGGACTTTATCACCTCAGTGATGCTGGGTGAGGAAGAGCACATATGGGCTTTACACCGCTCATAGTTGAGATGCTTGGTGTGGAGAGGAAGAAGGGGAGCTTATAGCCACCGCCGAGGTGAGGATGCTGGTGAGGCAGAGAAAGAGGTGGCTGTGTACAACCTCAGTTGCACCGGGATGCTCGGTGAGGAGAGGAAGACTTTAACACCTCAGTGAGATGGCTGGGTTGGAGGAGCAGCACAGCGACCTTTACACCTCCTAGATGCTGGGTGAGGGAGCAGAACGAGCGGCGCCCTCCCCCCACCTTCACACCCCTCAGTGAGATGTGAGGTTGAGGCAGATGTGTGGGTGTGAAGGATCTCCGTGCTACATCCTGCCAGTGAGATGCTACTTATGTGACCTCCCTCTTTTATACGATCCGCAGTAAGATTGCTGGTGAA
>NW_019949229.1:10791-11833 GCF_002910315.2 Salvelinus sp. IW2-2015 | reverse complement strand
TCTCTCTCTCCATCTCCTTGATGCACTGGCTGCTGAGCTGTGAGGAAACTTAAAGGACCAGTGCTCTTTTCACAAATTTTCAACAACTTTCAAGACAATTTTCACTCACTACATAAGAATATAAGCGATGTACATGCTGATGAAAAGTAGCAGATAATGAGGTTATGTTTGTCTGCCAGCCTACATGTTGTAGCATCTCAGACGTTATTACGTCAACAGTTTAATCAGCCAGCATTGGCAGTGACATCTATTTCCCTAATGAAATAACATAATGATGGAACAATGGATTGGCAGATGATAACAAATGAGCAGATATTAATCATGACAGCAAATGACTGTATGTCTACATGACTAATGTACTGACAGCAGGCAAGCAGACACTGCAGCAGCCCCTCAATCAATGGTAGTGAGAGGAAGCCCAGTGGCCGGCAGTGTAGGAAYATAGATTCTGCAAATTTTGTCACTGATGAAACATTTGATCTCAATACAGTTTTCTGTTTCCAAAAATAAAATATGTTATGGACAGAGTGGACTAAGTTTTGTTGACTTTACCCTTTGCCAAAGTTTTAAAAATTGCGTTGTTTAGGAGTGCAAAGGCGAATTGAGTAGGCGTTCCCTAATGGAAATATGCAGATGATGCTAGAACGGGCCAATAGGATCTGGCTAGCTGGTGCTTCGCTCTGCCCACCTCCTTGCTTGTTCTGCCCACTATGACTAATTTGGTCCTATRGTAAGCGACAGGCTCTGGTCTGTCTTGGTTAAGTTATAAAAATATTTGATGTATTCCTGCATGCTTAATGTTCCCACGTGATAGTGTATACTATGGTAGGAGATTGAAWACTATAGTATTCTCTGTAGTGTTTTTAGAGGACTTTTGAGGACTGAAATCTACAAAACACTAGAGTGAATACTGTAGTATTTACTGTAGTATACTGTACAAATTACTGTAGTTTTTTGCAGACTAGAATATTGCAGTATTTACTGTAGTGTTTTTGCAGAATGTAGTAATAATGTAGATTTACTGTAGTAGTTTTAGGGACAT
>NW_019949229.1:7925-9328 GCF_002910315.2 Salvelinus sp. IW2-2015 | reverse complement strand
AGAGGATCAGCAGAGCACAAAAAAACTATTGGAGGGGCCGAGGCCTACTGAAAGTGCTGCAGGAGTGTTTGTGTGTGTTTAAGTGGTGAATTAACATTGTTGAGAGGGCTGGGTAAGTGGCTCAGAGTGGTCTCACTGCCAGAGCATATTCTGAAAGCCAACTCTGAGACACACACCAGGGAAAGGGAGAGCATGGAGGCTTACTGGCTAATCTGGTCAGAGAGTGTGCTGGAAGCTGTGCTGAATATTCAATGGACTGGATAAAAACATAGATTTAATTTCTGACTACAACATCAGTAGCACTGCTTTCCCTTTAGGATAGTTCTACATTCTGAGATTTTGCCTCCTGAACTTGCAGTATTCTTTTGCCTATGTTTGAGAGTGTGTATGTGCAAGGGTATGTGAGTGTTTGTGTATGTAGTGAAAATGTCTCTTACCCTATGCAGCATAACTTGAAATAGATCTATCTACTCTTTAAAATGTTAATGAAGAAGAAAAGCAGGCTATGACCTTAAATGATATGAGGTTGATTTGAACTTCAGTGTGACCTCTGCTGCTATTGAAGCGGAGAGCTGGCACTTACACTTGGATGTCTAGCATGATCCTCTTGTCCTCTTCCACGTGGATGCCCCAGATGCAGTCCTGGCCCTTGTCGTAGGCCTCGGGCCAGTTTGGAGAGAGAACCACCCCGGCCGAGTCTGTGATCTCACCACTACACACAGCTGGGACACACACATAAGCACAGTCAAGTCCAAATACTGAGAAACACATTAATACATGGCCAACACTCCCAAAAAGTTAACAAAGACAAACACCTACATACAAACGGACACAGTGTACGCCCAGTACTCACAGCATAGCCATCTTCAAATAGGAAAAACAAGTGATCAGTGATTGAAAATTAACTGTCAGTGCCAGCTGAMCTGATGATATTTTAATAATCTCTGGTTTTGATGTTGGTCTGGGGACTGTGGAACATCTTTTAAAAGCCATGTGAATTCACAGGGGTAAATAAGAGAGAGATAATCAGGGAGAGAATGAATAAAACTGGGCGTTGGCTTCTAAAGCTGTGCACTGGCTAATATCTCAGGTCTTGGGAGACTGGGGTAGCTGGCTTTATTCTGGCTGGGGTTCCTAGATTGTACTCAATTTGCTGATAGAGAATTAGCCAAACTTGAGCTGATGAAATCCTGTGGACTGGGTTTGTAATGGAATGAGGACTCACCCCTGCAGGCTGGCTCTGTCTCGTTCCACTGGGGGTTTTCTGCATCCACACACTCGATGATGACTGAGCCCTGCTCCAGAGTGTAGCCCAGGTCACAGGCAAATTCCACCACCGCACCCACACCACAAGCTGTGTTACTGCTAGTGAAGTTGCCATATTTCACAAAGGGCCCATAGCA
>NW_019949229.1:0-6847 GCF_002910315.2 Salvelinus sp. IW2-2015 | reverse complement strand
CAGTCCGGGATGGGGACAGGACAGGGAAGATACTGTTAGTTCCAGTTCGGGATGGGGACAGGGACAGGGAAGATATACTGTTAGTTCCAGTCCGGGATGGGGACAGGGCAGGGAGATATACTGTTAGTTCGAGTCGGGATGGAGACAGGGACAGGGAAGATATACTGTTAGTTCCAGTCCGGGATGGAGACAGGGACAGGAAGCTATACTGTTAGTTCAGTCTGGGATGGGGACAGGGACAGGGAAGATATACTGTTAGTTCAGTCCGGGATGGAGACAGGGACAGGGAAGATATACTGTTAGTTCCAGTCCGGGATGGGGACAGGGACAGGGAGATATACTGTTAGTTCCAGTCCGGATGGAGACAGGGACAGGGAAGCTATACTGTTAGTTCCAGTCCGGGATGGAGACAGGGAACAGGGAAGATATACTGTTAGTCCAGTCCGGGATGGGGACAGGGACAGGGAAGATATACTGTTAGTTCCAGTCCGGGATGGAGACAGGGACAGTGAAGATATACTGTTAGTTCCAGTCGGATGGAGACAGGGACAGGGAAGATATACTGTTAGTTCCAGTCCGGGATGGAGACAGGGACAGGGAAGATATACTGTTAGTTCCAGTCCGGGATGGGGACAGGGACAGGGAAGATACTGTTTAGTTCCAGTCCGGGATGGGACAGGGACAGGGAAGATATACTGTTAGTTCCAGTCCGGGATGGGGACAGGGACAGGGAAGATATACTGTTAGCAGCACAGTCACGGTTTCACTGGTGTCGTGACCGCGGATCTACAGTTGTGCTCAGCTCAACACTATGGTCGTTGTGGAATAAGTTTTATGAGTGAGTGTAGCACATTGGGGATGTGTGAAACGTGCGCCACCTAATTGCTAACTTTTCGGTGGCGCCAACTGATAAGAGCTTTGGGAGGGCGGTCACATGTGCTAGGAAAGCAGAAGTCTGGTTTGAGCCTCGGTGTGAGCTGAATCAGGGGAAGCGGTACTTGCTAAAGCAGCCTGACATCTGTATACTAGCATGGCTGCCATAGAATTTTGAAGTGTCTGTAAATGCATCATGATGCCCATTCTAGTCATCCTGTATTACACTAATATGATGTGCCATAGAATGCTGTAGGGCAGTGGTATTCAAAAGCAGGGACCACATTTTCTTAATAATCACATCAACAAATAACCTTCAATTCATTACATTTACTAATAAAATTGTACTTTTCAAATGTCTAATCTTTCTCAAAAGCGTTTTGTGTGTTGTACCATACAGCCCCCCCCCCCCCTCCCCCCCCCTCCCCCCCCACCTCTCTGATTCAGAGGGTTGGGTTAAATGCGGAAGACACATTTCAGTTGAATACATCAGTTGTACAACTGACTAGGTATCCCCTTTCCCTTTCTATAAAATAATCTGTACTCTACATTTTTTGTTCCAAATTATTTTGTTTTTGTGTTTTGGTTTATATGCCAACCCACAGTGACCCCGACTTTTGAATACAACTTTGTGTAGGGTCATGTAAATGCATCAATAGTACAGAAACCTCAATGGCCAACTTTAATACATGGCTCTGGTTTAAACCAACCCTGAATGCTGAATTGCGATTGGACAATATCAGGCGCATGAGCAAAATCCAGACATTCCAAGGATCCATTTAAAACTAAATTGTCTGTTGTAGCCAGACATGGAAGGGTGTGGCTATACTTCCTGCTTTATGACCAAATTGCTGTCAGGAATGATTGAGGCCTATAGTTTATGTTGTTAGTGTTCTGACTTTTGTTGCTCTTTGTCCTGTTATAATTTGTAAATCTTGTAAGTGGGCCTATTAAGGTAACTATTTATATCCACTTTGCAAATAATAGCACACTCAGCGCGCGACGTCCTACCTCAACATGTAACGCCATGCCTCCCTTTATAGTAATGATACAAGCTACTTCCCACTGGCACAGACGTCAGTTCAACATTAGATTTGATTTACATTTGGTTAAGTTGTCAATTAACATGAATTCAACATGAAATCCCCAGAAATTCACCATGCCATTGGATTTAGGTTAAAAGCTGGGTGAAAAATGATTAAATTCCTTTACATTGATTCACTTTTCGCAATCAGTTTTTCCACTCTGATTCAGCGTCATCACATATATTTTTATTTGTTGAAATTGACATTGATTCACCAGTTTTTGCCCAGTGGGTTAGGCCTATGGTGAACTTTTACAACATGTCAGTCTAGCATCCTCATTTAGGCCCAAAGTTGATTGGTTGTGCTGAGGGCCTGGTCTGTTGGTGTCTGATTACAGTATGGGAGAGGGAGCAGTGCTATGGAGACGAGACCGGGCTAAACCAGCCCATTTGGACCTAGCTACACATTCCATACTGCAGGTGGCAGTAGATCGGCAACTTAGGCTTTATATCTGTTCAACCAACACACTCCAGGTGGCAGTATGCACCAAAATAGGAGAAGAAGAAAATTGACTACTTCAAAATGTAGATGGCCTGCAGTTGCGTTGCCATGCTCTCACAAGCGCCATAATGTGACAGATACAATGTTGGTCCTTTAACTATCTCTATGGTCAGTCCCTGGTGAGACCTATTCGCCAGACCACTGCACAGCTCCAACATTCTCACTCTCTTTCAGCACAGGGATGGAAATGTTCTTCCTCCAAACCCCATGTACTGTGATATTAATCAGCAAAGAGAGAGCAGAAAACAAATATTGTTTTTGAAATTAAGGGACATTTAAGCTGTTTAATGTCTCTCTTTTCTCTCTGAGTTTTACCCTTCCCTCCATCTCTGTCGATCTCCTTCTCGCTCTTATCCAATCATTTTCAATGCAGCTTCCTGTGGTGGGATGATAAAAAATGCCACGTTGGGCCGTATCATCTTCCTGGTTTCCCTGGAAACTACAGCAACAACTTGACTTGCCATTGGGTCCTGGAGGCTCCTGAAGGCCATCGGCTTCATGTTCATTTTGAGAAAGTGGCTTTGGCTGAGGATGTGACAGGTAGAGTACATAGACAGCTGGATGGAAGCAGATTGGGAGTGTGTGTGGTGTGTGTGTGGTGTGTGGTGTGTGTGTGTGTGTGTGTGTGTGTGTGTGTGTGTGTGTGGTGTGTGTGGTTGTGTGTGTGGGTGTGTGTGAATTTATTTGTATTTTTACAGGGACAATGCACATTAATCAACGTTTCAGTAAAAGTGCCAGTTTAGCCAGTCGGCTAATTTTCACACTGCAGTTCCTGGACAGGTTATTCAAACCAATTACAATAACATACAGGAAAACAATGAGCAGTGAGCACAATCAGAGCAACATAGGACAAGCAACACGTAGCATGCAGACAGAGCAACATAACATAAAAAGCAACAAAACAAAATATATAAACGCAACTAGTGTTTCACACCACAAGCTTCAGACAACAGGTTGAAGTTGGTTATGAGAGTTACCTTTTTCACCTGCTTTTAAAAGGAGGTTGGAATCAAATATGATGCCAAGGTACTTAAAATCGGAACCACCTGGATCTTCTCCCTGACACATAGACATCTGGCCAGTTGCATCAATGGCCCTCTTTGTGAAGAACATGCAGACTGTTTTTTTCACTTTGAGATGCAAACATGAGTCCCTGAGCCAATTTGTAACCTGGACCATTACAGTAGTGAGTTCTTGTGCAGCTTGTTGTTTGTTTTTGCATGCACATATATCACTATATCATCTGCATACATTTGAATTCAGACCCAGTACAAACAGAAGCAGATCATTCATGTACAGGCTGAACAGGAGGGGCCGCAGTATTTCCCTTGGGGCACACCCACATCATAGCTGAGAATGGGTGACAGCTCATTGCTCACTCTGACACGCTGGACTGCCTTCAAGGTATGATTTCATCCATCTCAAGGCATCGGGGAAAAGTGTGTGTGCGGGGGGGGGGGGCGTGCTCAATGGTGGGACGCTTTCATTTGTTGCTAATTAGTTGCCAGTTGGACTAGATGCAGTGCCTTCCGAAAGTTTTCACCCCACTTGGCATTTTTCCTATTTTGTTGCTTACAACCTGGAATTAAAAAATATTTTTGTGAGGTTTGTTTCATTTATTTACACAACATGCCTTCCACTTTGAAGATGCAAAATATTTTTTATTGTAAAACAAACAAGAAATAAGACAAAACCTTTAGCGAGGTGGTGGGGGGGGGGGGGGGCGGGGGGGGGGGCCCATACTACTTCACACCCCCAATGTCAATATGTGTTAACTAACAGTATATCTTCCCTGTCCCTGTCCCCATCCCGGACTGGAACTAACAGTATATCTTCCCTGTCCCTGTCCCCATCCCGGACTGGAACTACTGATCCTCTGCTCTTAACTCCTTTATGTTAGCACCCCATTACCAGTACATGGGTAATATTTAAATAATGCTAAATGTATGTCTAGAATTAGACAAATACAAAAACATCTAAAAGTTAGCCAAACTCTCTAAATATATGGCTCTGATTAAAATATTGAACTTTCGAACACACCTATGTTTGACACACCTTGCGCCCCCTGGAAAAAAATACCCCCTTGGTAGTATGCAAGGGAAACAAGGTAAGCATTTACTTTGATTTTAGCTTAATCATATCGATTTAATTGCTTACCATGATTCATTTTTGTAGTAACATTTAATGAACAAATCCATGAATGGAACAGAGTAATATGTAGTGTGGAGGGAATGAATCGMTGTGCGAGTGCGACCAAAACATTTTATTTTCTTATGACATGACTTATGACAAAAATGTGTACCACAGGGCACAGGCCTGCTATTCATATATGAACATGTATTATTTCCCCATACTATGCAACTATTGTGGGAAACACTCTTTGTGAAGAAGAGTAGGCTAGACATGTTAGTCGCTGAAGTAACAAGGGCATGTTTGTTTACAACTGCACTATTGCCCTTAACCCTGGATTTATATTAAACAGCCTGAATAGCAGGGGATGCGGGTTACAGAGAGAGAATTAAAGTCACACAGCAGTAAGCCAGACACCTGATAGGCCTACCAAATAGAGCACACAATAAACCCCAATTAACCTCTGGGCAGTGGGTGCCAAATAACATCCAGTCCATTTAAACTGAGTTTAATTACTTTAATCATTCAGCTGAAWMGTTATTTTCCTCAGTTGTCAGTCTCTGTGGTGTTCTCTGAGGGGTTACTATAATTTCCCATTGGTTCTCAGTAAGCAGATGAATGGATCCTGGAAGTTGATGAGCTGAAGTCTGTGTGTGTGTCTGTGCATATGTGTCTGTGTGTATGTGTGTGTGTTTGGCAGGAAGGAAGCAGTGTTGTTGTCTCTTACCCAGGCATTTTGGCTCCTTGCCACTCCAGTAAGGTGTAGTGGCGTTGCGACAGGCGAGCATGGTGGGGCCTTGCAGCTGGTAGCCGGTCAGACACTGAAAGTAGGCCTCTCCCCCAGCATGGAGGTGAGTCACTGATACCTCCCCGTTGGCTGGCTCCTTAGGGAAGGCACAGCTTAGAACGAAGGCTAGATGGAGAGAGTGAGAGAGTGGGAGGGAGGGAGGGATAATTAAGATTGAATCAGTCATGACTGGATTGATATGATTTCATATTATAAAATTCATCGAAATGGTCTTTCGAAGTGGAATCAGTTGTTATCTTAGCGGCACCATTTTACTTGAATTATATGCATACTGATGCAAGCTCCCAGCCATCCAGGACATTTATACCAGGTGGTGTTTGAGGAAGCCCGGAAAATTGCCAAATACTTCAGCCACCCCAGCCATGTACTGTTCTCTCCACTACCATCCGGCAGGCGGTACCAGAGCATCAGGTCTCGGACCAACAGGCTCACAGACATCTTCCATCCCCAAGCAATAAGACTGTTGAACAGCTAATCAATGGCTGCCCACCATCACCCACGGACTGTCTGCACTGACTCTATCTGCACTGACTCCTTGCACACTCACAGGTCTCTACCCACAAATTCACACATGTTTAAACTGACACTGACATTATCACACATGTTGACGCCCATACACAATCACACATGCACACACACTTTCACCACATACGCTGCTGCTACTATTTCTTATAACAGTTTTTGTTGTTTTGGTACTAATTTTCAAAACTCTTAGTACAAAACTCCAAACTGGTAACACTTGTCACACAGCCAGTCTTACAGTACATTCAAAACCTTTCATTGTGCATTCATTTTACCATACAAACATTGATCCAAAATATAAGTTCACTGTGAAATTTAATGAGTACATTGGTTTAATCACCAAAACACAACATAATGATATCTTCTCAATTTAGTTATTTTAACAACCAGTTAATCCAATAGCAAAACATTCAAGATACTTGTCTATAAATGACCATTTGAATGTAGTATGTTACAATACTGTACAGTACTGTACATTACACTGTTTTCACATTAGGCAATACACTTACACTACCCATTAAAATTGACTTAACATCAAATGTTACATAATTTCTATCCCATGTGTGATCAAAGGTGTGATCATTGAAGACATATTTTACAATGTAACCAATGAAACAAATGAAAGAAACAATGTTTAGCAGGCACTAGTTTGCATCAAGCCTGTCTTGAGCATTTGGCCATCGGTCATCGTCCAAATCACAGTAAATAATCTCATTGTTCATGCACCTGGGGAAAAACATTTTGACATGGCGAATCCAAGCCTGACATACAGTGCATTCGGAAAATATTCAGACCCCTTGATTTTTTCCACATTTTGTTTTGTTACAGCCTTATTCCAAAATATCATTACATTCAATGTTTTCCTCATCAATCTACACACAATACCCCATAATGACAAAGTGAAAACAGGTTTTTAAACATTTTTGCT
>NW_019949228.1:23838-35672 GCF_002910315.2 Salvelinus sp. IW2-2015 | reverse complement strand
AGAGAGATACCTGCGTTGTGTGGAGTCATGTCTATAGGAAATACAGGTTGCTACTGTAATCGTACCCCATCACCTGGTTGTGTGGAGTCATGTCTATAAGGAAATACAGGCTCGCTACTGTAATGTCCCATCACCTGCGTTTGTGTGGAGTCATGTCTATAGGAAATACAGGCTCGCCTACTGTAATGCTACCCTATCACTGCGTTGTGTGGAGTATGTCTATAGGAAATACAGGCTCAGCTACTCGTAACTGTACACCTATCACCATGCGTTGTGTGGAGTCATGTCTATAGGAAATACAGGCTGCCTACTGCTAATCGTACCCCATCACCTGCGTTGTGTGGAGTCATGTCTATAGGAAATACAGGCTGCCTACTGTAATCGTACCCCATCAACCTGTGTTGTGTGGAGTCATGTCTATAGGAAATACAGGCTGCCTACTGTAATCGTAACCCTATCACCTGCGTTGTGTGGAGTCATGTCTATAGGAAATACCAGGCTGCCTACTGTAATCGTACCCCATCACCTGCGTTGTGTGGAGTCATTGTCTATAGGAATACAGGCTGCCTACTGTAATCGTACCTATCACTGCGTTGTGTGGAGTCATGTTATAGGAAATACAGCTGCCTTACTGTAATCGTACCCCATCACCTGCGTTGTGTGGGTCATGTCTATAGGAAATACGGCTTGCCTACTGTAATCGTACCCTATCACCTGCGTTGTGTGGAGTGTGAGTGTGTATGTGTATGTGTATGTGTATGTGTATGTGTATGGTCATGTGTAGTGAAGCCACAGCAGTTCCACAGCCGCCAGACCTAACCTAGTTATTGGTGTTAGCCCACAAAGTGAGCGGAGGCTCTTGCTCTCAACGGTAATAAATAAGCACACTGGCCATTACTATCAGTCAGACATTAAGTGGATATTCCCACCTCCTGTTCATTGGACGTTTCAATGTTTCATGGTAGTCATAAAAGCAACAGCTAGGCCTATAACCTGGGGGAAGGGAAATGCACTTCCACACTGACACCCTGCAGAAGCTGCCTGTTTCCAGAGAACTGCACCAGTACAAACCTGACTGCCTACAGAAACCCTCCACTGAGACCTGATAGTGACAAACTCAATAAACACTAAATGCATCAATTAATACGATTTTGTTCGCCTAATTTATAAATTGTCGTTCTTCTTTGGAATCTTCTTCATATTTATATTATTTACACTTTCAAAAGCAAAACAGTAAATTCTAAAACTACTAAAGACAGCCGCTGAGGCAGAAGTCCTGTACAGCCTCCACCAACACAAACGTAATCCACAGGGGTAGTTGTCTGGAGGAAGCCATTAGGACTGAGGTTTAACTTCAGGTCACCTGACCTCTCTCTTACCAGCTCAGTCTCCCCTTCTCTGCCAAACGATGTCCTCATGCGGGCAGACTGGTGGGTGCTGCTGTAGCTAGTAGAAGTAGGATCAGGGTTGAGTCAGTCTCCTGGTTAGCCGGCAAGCACTGGCGACTCGGCGTGACTGAAACATCAGAGACACGGTCGTCAGGTGACATAAGAGTTCCGGGGTACGTCACAGCGTCACTCTCACTATGTTCCAGGGAACGGTCCGGGTTTAGCCCGAGACGGATTAGGCCTAACAGGGGTTTACGTTCCAAACCGTTCCTGCGGCGATGCCTCAACGCCCAGGGACACTTTCCATGAGGCAACTCTAATGTCGAGGGACCAAGCGGTGCTGTTTTCAGTGTTGTTGTTGGTTGGTATCAACGTGTACTCAATCACCGCCCAGGGCTAAAAAGGAGTGGTGGCGGCGCTGGAGAAGTTAAAGAACTCATTTGTTTCAGACTTTTCACACGGTGTCCAACAATGGGAGGAAAATGTGTTTCACAAGAGCAGACTACAGATGAAGAGAGGGTGACTGTAATGAAGGCACAGTCAGTGCAAATCCCATTTAGTTTTTGCTGGGCTTTTTAAATACGTTTACTGTGGTAAACACATTCCCATCTGTTCAGTCTCCGGCAACAGAGCCACTTCGCCACCTTTCACTTAAGCTTTTTCTATAAAACGTGATAACAGCTTATTTCAGACCAACAAAGGCCAGAGAATGATGAAGCAACAGTGACACATCTTGATGGGTTTTTTCCACTGTGAGGAAAGCACAGCTTCAAATCGCCCATAGATTTCTACTCAGTGATTCAAGAGCAACAAAGCTTGACTTAATTTAATAAAACAGCTAAGTAATTAAATTAGGGTCAATCGAGAGAGCAGTGGGCATGAACGCCAGTCCCCACTGGTCTCTGAACAGAGCTTCCTGAACAGAGCTTCCTGAACAGAGCTTCCTGAGCCAGGTGCAAATGAAGCTTTAGATGGCCGAGGATAATTTGTCCCCAGAAAACAGAGCTGCTGCTGGCTTTTATTATCTTATCAGTCGGTTTAAGAGCAACAAGACACTCCTCCTACATTCACTGCAGGGAAATTCCAAGGTAACGGAATTATGCTGAAACTGAGTTGACACTTTAAAATGTWTGCCAAACAACTGACTTCAAAGTCTAACAAACCATAGAACACTCCTCTATACATCATGACTACTTTGAACAATTTACACAGTACATTTAAAAACAAAACATTCACTGTAATAACTGTGCAGACGGTAAAATCTCCCTCTTCTGTTACCACACTTTGTATCTGCAGTTTGCTGTAAATGTGTGTTTATAAAATGTTCTGTGGAAAGTCCTTGTGCATATGGTTTGTTAAACTTTGAAATCAATGGTTTTGGTTTGGTATAGATTTTAAAGTGAAAAATCTGAGTCACAGTATAATTCTGTTAGCGTGGAATAGCCGTGCACGAAACTCATTCAATCTCTGATTCCTAAAGCTGAGACTTGGCTGAGTTTCCAATTAGAGGGGGGCTTTTAAGAACCTGCCGAAGTCAGAAAAGAAGTGAAATCCTACAAAGGAGAATGCTATCAGCCCGCTGGGTCTTTGTGTTCACTCCATTCACAAAGCCTGGCGCAGAAGAAAGGGGTTTGCTTCACTAGCGTAGCAGTCAAAGCAGTGAAGCCATAGTTACAGAATACAGAAGTAGCCTCGTTGTCCCACCCAGTGACAAATCCTTTCTATKGTGAGGTAAGCCCACAATCATCTCTCCCAGGCTTTTAGGGTCGGTCTGATGTTGCTGCTGTAGCAGTGCTGTCAGTCAAACATCTAGCTAACCTATAGAATATATTATCTTTGTACTCCTCATTCCTTTTTCCTATACTGCATTGCTCCAGTGATTAAAACTATATACACTCCATGTTGACAGGGTTCACTGGGCCACACCTATGATGTCACAKCCGGTGTGTAGGCCCTAAAGCGGGGTTATATTTAGCTCCATAATCCTGTCTGTGCWACACGGAGGCCCGACGTAATAATGGTTTAGGGTGGACGAGGGAACCCTGCCTCGGAGCAGTATTTCAGGCAGCTGAGAATGCCAGCTATGCAGGGGAGTCGGACTACTGGGTCACTGCGCTGCAGAGACGCCACGCCCCACGGGCCTCGTCATGATCCCGTCCTTCTGGAGCTCTGGGGAAGACCGTCCTGAAATGTCTCCTTCATCCAAGACAATGGCCTTCAAAAAGTGCTTCAACTAGATGAACTTTGACCTGTAGTTTCTATATATAAACACAGTCTACAATCCGTTTCAGTGGGTTTCTTTCTTGGTCTTGGTAGGATCAGCGCTAATGGGATGGAAACAAGAGTCCAGACTATTCCAGACACAATCCTCCAACTTTTTACGAGACGGGAGGAGGGTTTTTACGAGACGGGAGCGGGTTTTTACGAGACAGGATGAGGGTTTTTACGAGACGGGAGGAGGGTTTTTACGAGACGGGAGGAGGGTTTTTACGAGACGGGAGGAGGGTTTTTACGAGACGGGAGGAGGGTTTTTACGAGACGGGAGCAGGGTTTTTACGAGACGGGGAGACGGGAGCGGGTTTTAGAAGACGGGAGCGGGTTTTTAAGAAGAGACGGGAGGAGGGGGTTTTACAGACGGAGAGAGGGTTTTACGAGACGAGGAGCGGGTTTAGAGACAGGAGAGGGTTTTTACGAGACGGGGAGGTTTTTACGAGACGGGAGGAAGGGTTTTACGAGACGGGGGAGGGTTTTTTACGAGACAGGAGGGGTTTTTACGAGACGGGACGGGTTTACGAGACGGAGAGGGTTTTACGAGACGGGAGCGTGTTTTTACGAGAGCGGAGAGCGGGTTTTTAAGAGACGGAGCGGGGTTTTTAAGAGACGGAGCGGGTTTTTACGAGACGGGAGGAGGGTTTTTACAGACCGGAGGAGGGTTTTACGAGACGGAGGAGGGTTTTTACGAGACGCGGAGGAGGGTTTTTACAGACGGAGGAGGTGTTTTACGAGACAGGAGGAGGTTTTTACGAGACAGGAGGAGGTGGTTACGAGACAGGAGCGGGTTTACAGACAGGAGTAGAGTTTTTACGAGACAGGAGGAGGTTTTTACAGACAGGAGGAGGGTTTTTACGAGACAGGAGGAGGGTTTTTAACGAGACAGGAGGAGGGTTTTTACGAGACAGGAGGAGGGTTTTTACGAGACAGGAGGAGGGTTTTTACGAGACAGGAGAGGTTTTACGAGACAGGAATTTTTACGAGACAGGAGGAGTTTACGAGAGGAGAGGGTTTTACGAGACAGGAGGAGGGTGTTTACGAGACAGGAGGAGGTTTTACGAGACAGGAGGAGGTTTTACGAGACAGGAGGAGGGTTTTTACGAGACAGGAGGAGGGTTTTTACGAGACAGGAGGAGGGTTTTTGAGACAGAGAGGGTTTTATGAGACAGGAGCGGTTTTTACGAGACAGGAGTGGGTTTTGAAAGTCACAGCTAATCCGGGGGCTTTATGCAACAAATCAGCTCATTTCAAAGAGGTATAAAATGCATTAAAACCAGTTCAACACTGTAAAACAGCTCAGCCGCCTCTAACACACAGACTATGAATGACACTATTCAATAGATCTAGTGAAGCGTAGCATTTAGCATGTTGGAACACAAAGACTTACAGCACAATTCACAAATATCTTGGGATAAAGGAAACTTGCTAACAACACATTTTGACTGTAAAGGAGAAAACTATAATTGCTTTAGTCATTAGTCTCTCTTAATGTCAACAGTCAGCTGTCAAGGTGAAGAGGGAAAAGAACAGACAGTCTCTGTGTTCTCACATGCTTTATAAGCCTCTAGCTAATAGGCAACTGTGCTAGCTGTCATTGACTGTAGTGAAGGTAGTTAGAATAGGGAAGGAAAGAGGGATACCTAGTCAGCTGTACAAACTGAAGGCCTTCAACTGAAATGTGTCTTCCGCATTTAACCCAGAAGATGTAGTATTCATTCAGCATCTCTAATGGACTACAGCGTAATGTGAGAAAGGATGACATTCTGAGAGTGTGTTATTACTTTATGAATCATGAGGCGCTAGACGTCATGAGGCCTCTCCACTAGGCTCTTCACTAGACCCCTACACAGGACTCTCCACTCGGCCCCTACACAGGACTCTCCACTCGGCCCCACACAGGACTCCCACTAGGCCCGACACAGGACTCTCCACTCGCCCCGACACAGGACTCTCCACAGGCCACGACACAGGACTCTCCACTCGGCCCCTACACAGACCTCCACAGGACTCTCCACTCGGCCCTACACAGGACTCTCCACTCGGCCCTACACAGGATCTCCACTCGCCCTACACAGACTCTCCACTCGGCCCCTACACAGGACTCTCCACTCCCACACCACAGGACTCCCCACTAGGCCCCGACACAGGACTCCCCACTAGGCCCCGACACAGGACTCCCCCACTAGGCCCCGACACAGGACTCTCCACTGGCCCGACACAGGACCTCCACTAGGCTCCGACACAGGACTCTCCACTAGGCCTCGACACAGGACCTCCACTAGGCCCGACACAGGATCTCCACTCAGCCCCACACAGGACTTCACACTCGGCCCTACGACCCACAGGATCCTCCTACCACCTCACTCCCCGACACAGGACCTCCACTAGGCCACGACACAGGACTCTCCACTAGGCCACGACACAGACTCTCCACTAGGCCCGACACAGGACTCTCCACTAGGCCCCGACACAGGACTCTCCACTAGCCCCGACACAGGACTCTCCACTAGGGCCCGACACAGGACTCTCCACTGGCCCCGACACATGGCACTCTCCACTAGGCGCCGACACATGACTCTCCACTAGGCCGACACAGACTCTCCAACTAGGCTCCGACACAGGACTCTCCACTAGGCTCGACACAGGACTTCTCACTAGGCCTCGACACAGACTCTCCACTAGGCCCCTACACCAGGACTCTCCCCTATGGCTAAAGGACTCCCACTACCCACAGCAGACTCTCCACTACGGCCCCGACACCAGGTACTCTCCACTAGGCTCCGACACAGGACTCTCCACTAGGCTCCGACACCAAGACTCTCCACTAGCCTCGGACACAGACTCTCCACCTAGGCCTCGACACAGGACTCTCACCTAGGCTCGACCACAGGACTCTCCACTAGGCCTCGACACAGAGACTCTCCACTAGGCCTCGACACAACCTCCCTATGACCACTTAGGACCTCCAGCTCGCCACTAGGCCCACACCGATCCCACTAGCCGACGACTCTCCCACTAGCCCCGACACAGGACTCCCACTAGGCCCCGACACAGGACTCTCCACTAGTGCCCCTACACAGGACTCTCCACTAGGGCCCCGAACAGACTCTCCACTAACACAGGACTCTCCCCACGTAGGCCCCGACACAGGACTCTCACACTCCACACCAGGACCCCCACTACCGACACAGGACCCCCCCCACTACCCACACAGCTCACTAGGCCCCGGGGGGACCCAAAACAAGGACCCTCTTTTCCCCCCAAAACTAGGGCCCGACACAGGACTCTATCCACTAGGCCCCGACACAGGACTCCCCACTAGGCCCCGACACAGACTCTCCACTAGGCCCACGACAGGACTCTCCACTAAGGGCCCCGACACAGGACTCTCCACTAGACACAGGGACTCTCCACTAGCCCCGACACAGGACTCCCCACTAGGCACGACACAGGACTCCCCACTGAGGCCCCGACCACCAGGACTTGCTCCACTAGCCGCGACCACAGGACTCTCCACTAGGCCCCGACCAGGACTCTCCACTACGACCAGCTCCACTAGCCCGACACAGGACTCTCCACTAGCGCCCCGACCACAGGACTTCTCCACTAGGCCCCCGACAACAGCGACTCTCCACTAGCGACTCTCCCTCCCCGGACACAGACTCCTCCACTAGCCCCGACACAGAACTCTCCACTAGGCCCCTACACAGCAGGTACAGTCACCAAGAGCCGCTCCATGTTCCCAAGAATAGTAAAGGAACCATCTGTGGTTGCAGCACTGTTCCCTCCGGGAACAGTCACTTGGGTGCACAATCCTGATGAGGTTTTCGCTTCATATCTAATTATATATAAGGTCGAGCCCTGAGGAGGACTAGCTGGGCCAATGATCTCCAAGGGCCAGGCGTAGCCCTTGTCTATATGAATCCTCAACGCTGTGTGTGTTGTGTGTGTGTTGTGTGTGTGTGTGTGTGTGTTTGTGTGTGTGTGTCTACACTGCTGGGGGGGGTGGTGTTAAGCAGGTGTTAATTAAACTTCTGTACTTTGGGTTTGTTTGAACTCCAGGTGCAAATTGTAATTCGTTCAGGTAAGAAAAGCAGACGGGTGAAAGATTTTTCAAAGCCAGTCACACAGTGTTACGATATCCCTACTAAAGTAAGACTTGTGCATTGCATCAGTGATGATTTGAAGTCCATTTTGACTTGAGTGCAACATCAGCCTCCAGCAGTGACAAGGCTACTGGTGCTGCTGGGCTATTGAAAGCCCTTCAGATCCCAGGCACAGGGAGAAAGCCTGAGACAACCATTACACTGAACCAGCTATTTGTCTACATAGGCACTCAGTCACCCAAATCACAGGCCAGACTCGACCCAGTCCATCCATTACACTCTGCAGTGGTGTCGTTTCCATGACCATCAGCCTCCAGGGTGTGTGTGACTCAGCATTAGAGCTCTGTTACCAAAGGCTGGCTTCAACCCTGGCAGGAAGCAATATCAACACAGCCTACAAGATACTGAGTGTGGACGTTTTTAAATGTCCTCTGCATTTAGGCCTAGTGTCTTAATATTACAAGGAACAGAAGATCATTACAAGCAACGTGGATTCATGTGGACAGACTAGAAGAGACATTATTTCATATGGAATATTGGAAAAGTTAAACATTGGTACTATACCCCCTCTTATTTCTGTTAAAACTGCATTGTTGGTTAAGGGCTTGTAACTAAGCATTTCACTGTGACAAATACAATTGTATTTGATTTGATTATGTCTTTAGCAGGATACTGTACTGTATGTCATATCAGTGGGTGCCTGTCACATAGGACATAGGATGTTTTTTAAACCAAAATTATAGTCTATTCACTCATTTCTATGGCCTTTGAAATCCAGAACTCCGAAAGCATTGTGATTTGACAGCTTGGTTACTAAAATTTGAATAGTTTGCCTAATTTCAGCAGCTTTAAAGGGATACTTTGGAATTTTGGCAATGCCTTTATCTATTTCACCAGAGTACGATGAACTTGTGGATACCATTTTTGTGTCTCTGCGTCCATTATGAAGGAAGTTAGAGGTAGTTTCGAGAGCCAATGCTAACTTGCGTTAGCGTAATGACAAAGTCTATCAGACARGTTAGACTTCCAGTCATTGCGTTAGCAATTGCGCTAGCACTAGTTAGCAACTGCCTTCAAACTGCACGCAGAAACATAAAAACGGTATCCAACAAAATCCTGAAGTATCCCTTTCAAGAGATAAGTCATGACTGGTTCCAAGCAGGCAATCTCCTCCAGCAGTAATGTGAAGGACATCTGTCTGACTCTGAAAACATTAGGCAGCTATTCCAGTCATCCTCGGGAAGAAAAACATTGTTTATCATTGAGTGCGGTCCTCTGTTATAAGTCAATGATACAAGCAGTGAGGTTATGCCCAGGGCATCCATCACCGTGGAGACCAGTGAGGAGATCAGTAACAGTGACTGGGGAGAGGAGACTTCCCTCTGTGTGTTGTGTGGCCAGCAGTCTCACAGAGTGAGAGTAAACACAAGGTCACCTGAGCAACCAACCCCCAAGGTGTTGTCTGACTCCCTGTTCCCAACCTGTATAGATTCTCCCCCCTTGAAAAAGACAACATGCGTCCTCTGTCACCTTTGATGTCTGCCGGCCTCTGTCTCACTTCACAGCCCAGGKTGGTGTAGATATCTCAGCCTTAAAGCCTATTGGCATTCCAATAGGTGATAGCAGCACCATGGTAAACAATGTGAACATTGCTCCCTGACAAGGCCAGCTACTGTTTAGGTCATAGTGCACTTCCTCTCCAAAACACAAAACCTTGCATATTTGTGTCAGATACCATTTATGTTACGTATTCTGTCCACGAGAGTTTATAGCGCACTAGGCAAACAAGGTTGAATTACTATAGCAACATCTCTAAAAAATATTCTGACCAAGATACTTCGCAATAGCAATTAGCCTACAGTAGCCTAGRTAAACTTACCTTTACCTTGTCAACTAATACGACTCTGTAGAAATACATAGTAGAAAAAAGACTGAGATCATTCACATGTAATCAAACAGACTCTGTTCAATGTTAAAATAAATGTTATTCATGTGTAATTGTTACCAGATCATTGGACTTTAAAGCCTGTGTAAACTGTCTGTCCTTCTGGTTTGTTCTCTGATTTGATTCCATTCCACTACACTGTCGCGTGGCGCTACGTGTTGGCATTAAGAATGTATTTCATTAACATGGCTGGCTAACACCCTCATTTTGTCTGAGCATGAATAATCTTGCTCCCGAATGTAATTGTGATGTCTGGAGGCCTGCCTTCTACTGCCATAAATAAACATTAAAAAAGCTATGCATTCAAATGACCGAGAGCATTAAATGACCCAGCACACAATGACATTACTCTTATGATAGGAAATCTCTCTGAGCAACGACACAGCTACACACCACAACCAGTAAACCTGATCATGTGCAGTATACTGAAACGAGAGTGGGAATAAAGCACAGCAAGCTCGACAGCATGTCAGCATCCTATCTTAACAGGTATATAAAAAGGCCTACGTGGAAATTGATCAAGACACGCCACAGATATCCCAGAGCTGAGCGACAGTACACTGGCCACGAGCTGCAGGCCTAGTTTGAGGYGCGAATGGAAACTATATTTGGCAGGCAAATGACCTGCAAGGCCTTGGAGGCCAGAGCCTGTGACCGAGGGTGTAGTCTACACCTCATCACTCACATGACGAATGTTTCCTCTCTGGGTGAGATGATGATTACCCTGCATTGACATGCAAATCTGTCAAGAATGGAAAACATGGAAATATGTGGTCCCCAATTTAGGCTAGGCTACCAGTCCACTCAGCCTGAATCCTTAGAGAGTCCCAATTTAGGCTACCAGTCCACTCAGCCTGAATCCTTAGAGAGTCCCAATTTTACCAGTCCACTCAGCCTGAATCCTTAGAGAGTCCCAATTTAGGCTTACCAGTCCACTTAGCCTGAATCCTTAGGGAGTCCCAGTCTAGGCTAGGCTACCAGTCCACTAGCCTGAATCCTTAGGGAGTCCCAGTCTAGGCTAACTACCAGTCCATCAGCCTGAATCCTTAGGGAGTCCCACCAGTCTAGGCTAGGCTACCAGTCCACTCAGCCTGAATCCTTAGGGAGTCCCAGTCTAGGCTAGGCTACCAGTCCACTCAGCCTGAATCCTTAGGAGTAGTCTAGTATTTGCCTCAAATCTTTAGGAGGTGATAGAGCGCTTTATAATAGTACAGTTGAACCTCAATATATCCTCTAACAACAAAGGTATATTTCTTATTGGTTGATTTTCAAGGAAGGGCTAGATCATCTTTGACAACTAGACTGATGGGAAATCATTTCAACCGCTTTTCTGAACCAGTGKTAGACTTGGGCCGGAGCACCGACGCCTCAATGTATCTACTGCTGCAGTTCCTGTTCCTCTTCTAGAATATTCACTCAAAAGTATCGTGGAGCTCCTGCACCTAAATAGAAACAGTATCGGCAACCAAAATAAATACCGGCACCTATTTCAGTCCAAGTCAACCACAGAGTATAACCCTGGTTTTAGTCGGCTAACTATACTGTACCTTCAGTTTGTCTGGTGATGTCTGGTGATGTATGGTGATGATGCCTTCAGTGTGCCGTTATGAAAAGAGGGTGCAGAGCATGTTATTGTAGAGCTGTGTCTCATGGTGGGGTGTCATGTTACTGAGCTCTTCATATCAAGTGAGAGTTGTAACCTAATATCTGATCATGCCTGGGCCTGCTGACATAACCCCACCGCAGGATCTCAGTGTAACGTGAAGTCAGCTCAGGGTTGATGTTTTGGACAGCTTTCACAGCACAACATTGGCTAACAAACAAGAACCAAGCCCTGTGACTTGTATTTCCATATCTCATCATGTTTTAACTGAAGGTGCAAAATATAAATTGCAGACATTTTGTAAAATYTTTCTGTGTTTGTTTKCCAGTCGGTGTACATTTGCATCTAAATGGAGATGCATTCAYTTGTACAGCTGACTAAGGGTATCCCCCTTTCCTTAAATGGAGATGCATTCAGTTGTACAGCTGACTAGGTATCCCCCTTTCCTTAAATGGAGATGCATTCAGTTGTACAGCTGACTAGGTATCCCCCTTTCCTTAAATGGAGATGCATTCAGTTGT
>NW_019949228.1:11370-20120 GCF_002910315.2 Salvelinus sp. IW2-2015 | reverse complement strand
TCTGATGGACTACAGCCAACATTTGAAGGTGAGCATAGGTTTGAATACGTTTTTAGGAAAGGAGAAATGTGATTTGTGTGTCTTGAGGTGCGCTGGTGGCTTTGATTGATGGYTCCTTTTAGTGTGTGTGWGAGAGAGAGAGAGATTTCACTAATTATCTCTCATTTAGAAAGTAGTAGCCTGTCTGGACTCCATCTCTCAATAAGAGAGGAGGGACAAATAATACAACTGAAATTAGCATAACAAATGGTAAAAATGTTACTAGGTCATGATGATCAGCATATGTGCGAGGAATGACGACAGGTGCCCGTTTTGCGCTTCATTCCTCTAATTAATAGGATGCAACTGAAGCAAACCTAGCTCGATTGAATCTTGTAGGCTAATATTTTCCGTATCATTATTTCTCTCTCATTACGGAGTCCGGTCTAGCCACTTTGAACAACATGATATTGCATTGACACTGCTTTCTCACAKGGGAATTACCGCAGCAGGTCGTAACGGTATTGTTTGTTGTTGTTATTCTTAAAATTCGAATTCTATATTGCTCCAAATTTTCGCACAAACATGTTCCATATTGTTGTCATGGCTGTTGTTTCCAACACTCAATCAACATCTAACTGCGCCGTAAATCCGGCTGCATATTGAACGTTGAGATTGCCGAAAGACCAGTCAAGCAGTGGCAAGGAGTGGAATAGCTAGACTGGTATCAGGCTAATGTAGCACGGCCCCTTCGAAAAATAKAAATATTTCGTACACATTGCACCACTGAGGTATATATTGCACAGAAACTTTATGGAAGCTAACACACRATTGCATAGATTTACGTAGGGTTCATTTTGGWAGGGATTTTCTGGGGGGTAGGGATTTTTATTTTTTACATCTTGGAAGTAGCCTAACTAACTAACGGTTATACAGTACATGCACTGCTTTTCCAAACCGATTTTAAAATATGTATAGCCATAGCAGTGTTAGTGATGATGTTAATAATACTCAAGATGACGGTAAAATACATCAATATTTATTTCGTAAATAGGAATGTTAAAAAAAAAATGTGACGCAATTTCTCGTGCAGATCATACAGCTGCAACAAGGTGGGGAATATTAGCGTTCAAGGTCATCCACGCACGCACATATCTGAATCATAACGTTGTTTCGTGTCAGGCATATAATGTGTTATAATAACAGTAGGCTGTAACAATTACACATCAAATGGCTTTACATTGRATGTGGGTACCGACCTCCTTTCATGACTTAACCCAGAGGTATTGATATGCATGACCCGATACAGAATTATCCCAAAACGATGATGTGACACAATGACGTAATGCAACATCAATGTACCACCAGAAAATCGCAGGACGGTMTGTGAGTGAGCCTCGAGCATCGCTTTGACCGAACATCCCATCCTCCTGTTTGTTTCTACAGAGCATTGTGTCCCATAATGCTTGGCGAGATTGACCACCAAGATGGCTGACGGCGTTATGGATGAATATGAGAAAGAAGCTGGCTGTGTTCCTATTCTCCATCCAGAGGTAAGCTGCTTGGCCCTGCATCTTTGCACGGGTTATAACGAGGGTGGATCTTGTACATGTCGGAATCTACTAAACCGTATAAATTCACCGTGTTTTGGAGAACCACGATGCCCCCCTCATCGGGAGGGCAGCCACCACCAAATACATGTCAGGTTTTCCCCTGCTGCGTAATAGCATGTTAGCTAGCCAGCTAATTTTGCTAAAGGTGTTTATGAATCTAGTATATCAGACGACATTCTTGGGTTGTTTATTGTCCCAACAGATAAGCTACCTTGAAAATACAGAATTACCGAGCAAGAGATCGTAGGTAGTTATGCTGAACTGGTTTATTGTCGTCAAAAAAGCAGTGCTTTACTGCAGCCCGAAAAATGACTTGTGCTGAAATGTCATGTTGCTTGGTTGGTGATGGCAACGTTAGCATGCAAACAGAGATGGGCGCGGGCCTAGCAATGTAGTTAGCGAGGCTAGCCATGTCAGTGACAATATTTGTCAAGCAACGTCAACAATTGCATTAAACTTCTCTGTCCTTAGCCAACATTCAGCCTATTTACATTTAGCCATATAAACGTATTAATGGTTTAGTTGCTAGCTAGGTTAGCAAGTTAGGGCTAACAAACTAGCTAGCTAAAGATTGTTCTTGCTAGTAGCTAGTCAGCCCTAGASCTAGATATGTTTAGCCCATAACACAGGAATAAACACTTMAATGTCATGTTGTGAATGTGATACAATAATTACATTCATGTTGTAGSTTTATTCCACATAAATTCAGATCTGACAATAATATGTAGGCCTTATCTGTGTGCAGATCGGCTTTGGGGCCGAAATGCATCCATTGTGACTGCTGAGAATAATACAGCTAACTAGCATCTAACGTTACTATTTATTTGAGTGCTGGCCGTTGGATTACTGCTGGGCTAATTTATACAGCACCCAAGACTTATTCACAGAACTTAGTAAGAGTTGAGCATGTCATATTTGMCATTTTAGTCTATATAGCCTATTAAATGTGGTCTGGCAAATTGCCTTTTGGCTCAGTCTTCAAAATTAGCTGCCTTATTTATTTGTTGTCGAAATGCATTTTACTATTTGGAGTGCAAGGATACCAACAACATGGAATTAAAAATTGAACCCGTTTCAGGCCACTGTCACTTGATTAACAAACATTAGATGTGTTTTTTAAGAATGGGCCAGTACAGAGGACCTGTCACTAAATTATAAATGGTTTACTAACTCACTTGTGTTGGCCAACCTGTTACGCCACATGGTGTAGGAAGCTTATTTCCCCCTCTAGTCTTGGTGCAAAAAGTACTACGTTTTCAGTCTGGGGCTGGCAGCAAGCCACAGAAACTGCCATTTATTTGAAAGACAACCAATGGGCATTAAATAGTGCCATCTTGCKTTTTGTAAATCATTTGGCAAACCCACACACTGACTGAAAATTCTCTTTTTAAAGAAAATAAAATGTTCCTGGTATTAGACTCACACCAATTTGCTGCCAATTTGTGTTACTTTTGCCGGATGCTTTCTCTTTTTCTTACTCTTGTGGTTAATGCGTTTTTGATATGTCAAGCCTCATTCCTCTCCATTTATTGGTTATGCAGGCTCTTTTGACATGATGTCACAATGACTGATTTCTATACGTAGTGTGACACTGCATAGCTTAGATTTAGCCTGTGGTCCGGCATAGGGCAGTTGGGCCTGAGGGGAGAAGGAGGTTAACCGGAAACAATGTCTCCTTGCATTAAAATCCCATCAGACACTCAACCGCTGTTACGGCCAACTCTGCTGCGGAAGTAAACAACAGCATGTCAGTTAGGAGAGGGTGAGATCTGAAACCACAAGGCATGTTTAACCTGCGGAGGGTTGGGTGTTGCTGTAGTGATAGACTACCTAAACACAGGATTATGTAGTGTTCTGCTCATTGGCTCTTATCTATGTGATTGTAGTATGTAGCCTAATAATACATATTAATATATTCCTTATTTGTAGATATTTTTTGTTTATCCCAGCGGGAATCAAACCCCCGATCCTTGGTGTTGCAAGCGACATGCTCTACCAACTGAGCCACAAAGGACTTGTGATCTTACTTGGGCTTCATGGGACTCCTACTGCTCTTCTATGTGGACTAATTCTGTTCTTTCAGTAAGACTGCAGCTAGGCTCATCACAAATCCAAGCCTTTTGTTGAAYATGGACAGCCCCATGTTGATATCTTGACTTCATGATGGTGGTGGGACATTGACTGCTTGGAAAACTGCCGTATGTCCCATGTTCCCTTGGTACAAATCTATTGCATGACTCGTCTATCTATCGCTGCAGTAATCCACTCTTGGTGATGTGTGATTGGAATGAGCAGTGTTAGGCCTATGGCAGGCTGTCTGTGACAGAGCCTGCTCCAGAGCCCTCAGGCTGTAACTGTCTCTTGTCATAGTAGAGGAAGCATTACGCCTCGATGACATTACATTTTGTCACATCAGAAGTACATTTATTTCCAATGGAATTCTGTATTTGCCTTGCGTTGCAGAGGCAGTAGTAGTGCGTTCTGTGTGGTGCGTACGCTGGATTTCTCCAACCTATACGTCAAACTGTATGTGTAGARGGCTTGACAGAAATGGTAGCAGAAGGTGAATGTTGAACTTTTGTTGCACACATATCCATATGWTGCAGTGTACCATAAATACACAGCCACCTGCAATCTCATTGGTTAATCCCTGGATAGAGGTTGAACTTTCTCGGATTGTGAAGAATAGTGTTGGGCTATGCCTGTTGCCTCAACCTTGTTGCTGCTGTTAAAAAGCCTTCAGGCTTAGTGCCCTGGTCTGAATTCCAGCAGGTTGACAAAATGCTTTTTCAGATTCCTCCAAAGCTTAGCTGTTATGTGGCTCTTGAGTCACAGAGCTTTGTGGAAAAGCCATCTCCACTAATGCAGCATAGCCTAGGCCTAAATGCTTTGCATCTCTGATATAGGCTGTGCATTTATGGCCTGTCTCCCTGATTTRTTTCCAAATTTGAATGAGAAGCCTTTACTGTTCTCTGGTTGATCTCTAAAAGAGAGACGTGGGAAATTCAAGTGCCACATGACACCACCACCATCCACCTGCTCAGTTTTGTGGTGAACATCTGGTGTACTCTAGGGAGCCCCAGAGAGATGCACATCAATAAGCTACCCTTGGATACGACTGTTTGATACGTACGTTCACTTATTCTCTCTGTCTAGGCCTGTGTTTTCCCCTCTGAATCTCATTAAACATGTCTTCTCATGAATTTCAGCCTCTTTTGCAATCTTTCCTATTGTTGATTTTGTCTGACTGTCAGCCACAGCTATAGTTTGCGTCCCAAATGGCTCCCTATTCCCTACTTTGGACCAGAGCCATACGGGCCCTGGTCAAAGGTAGTGCACTAGGCTATATAGGGAGCCTTTTGGGATGCTGCCTAACTCCTAGGCTCCTGACCCAGTTTAAAAATGCAAATGATTGTTTTTGAATTGAACAACTACAGAATCTTGTTCACTCGCTGGATTCATAACGTCAATGGAGGCAACAGACGGCACAGAGAATGTAGAATAACAGAGATAATGTAGAAAACGGAGTCTGTTTCTCTTTGRGATCCCTATAGCTGCGTCTTTAACATAGCAGTTCTCCAGTCCAGGTAGRATCCTCTCTCACTCAGCCATTGTCCTCCCATTAAATGAAACTGTGTGATTTTTGAAGTAATCCTACAAAATAAATGACCTTCATTTCAGATTGTTTAGATTGGGCCCGTCCACTGTGGTTGGTTAAGCCTTATCCTCTCTGTGCTTCCGGACCTCATCTGGTGGCAACCCCTAGCTACTGAATGGATGTCAATAGATTATGAGCGGGTCACGTGTACTCTACGATGGGCAAGGAAACATTGTCTCTGCCTGAACACGCTTCAGTCAATGGGTCAGGTGCAACAAATGGTGGATGTATTTAAAGTGTTGGTGATGAAGACTGGATCCAGAGATTGTATTTACAAACTACAGGCTACAGATGATGGCAATACCCTAGTTGACTAAATGATTTGAGCTAACTTGTAAAGATAGGAATACAGGCAGATCGTCACAGACCTATACTCTAATGATACTTATTTAATTAAGCCTTTTTTGCTAGCCTAAACTGACACTAAACTGAAGAGAGCACATTAGCTCATTATGGGGATACTGCAGCTAATACAATGCCACGCGATTCCATAGTCTACATTTAGGTTAGTTTTTTTTGTAGCTTATTTTTAGATCTGGGTGCAGGACACCATCCCCTGGGATGAGCATGCCATATGTCCTGACTGAGAACCTCCTAGATCACTGCCTGTTCAAACAGACAAGATTCAAATGGTGAGTCAACTGGATGGTGTAAAGAAACCACTCTTAGGCAGCAGCCATTATAGGGCTGAAAATTGCAAACGCTGCAATTATCTGTTCCACTGTGGCCTGTAGTTACAATGACCATCAGTTTGATGGTAATGAAGGTAGGCATTAACCCGGTGGTGTATTCACTAGGAACCAACCGGAAGCAAACAGACTGAAACTGGAGGGACTGCCTGAACTTGTCCAAAAAGAAATGCTTGTTTTCGTGTTCGTTGGTTTTGCTACTGCAGTTATGTGAACCCAGGGTGACCCTGCTACCTTTGACCCTCCAGGTTAAACAGATTATCTCTAGGGTTCAAGGACGGTGCATACATTCTGAGTAGCCTAGGGTTTGGAAATGTTCCTCACTGCTAAAGACACAGGATAGTGTATACCAGTTCCTCACTGCTAAAGACACAGGATAGTGTATCCTGTTCCTCACTGCTAAAGACACAGGATAGTGTACCGTTCCTCAGTAAAGACACAGGTAGTGTATTCCTGTTCCTCACTGCTAAAGACACAGGATAGTGTATCCTGTTCCTCACTGCTAAAGACACAGGATAGTGTATCCTGTTCCTCACTGCTAAAGACACAGGATAGTGTATCCTGTTCCTCACTGCTAAAGACACAGGATTTCCTCACTGCTCAAGACACAGGATAGTGTATCCCGTTCCTCACTGCTCAAGACACAGGATTGTGTATCCTGTTCCTCACTGCTCAGACACAGGATAGTGGATTCCTGTTCCTCAACTGCTCAAGACACAGGATAGTGTATCCGTTCCTCACTGCTAAAGACACATGATAGTGTATCCCGTTCCTCACTGCTCAAGACACAGGATAGTGTATCCCGTTCCTCACTGCTAAAGACACCAGGATAGTGGTATCCTGTTCCTCACTGCTCAAGAACACAGCGATAGTGTATCCTGTTCCTCACTGGCTCAAGACACAGATAGTGTATCCTGTTCCTCACTGCTAAAGACACAGGATAGTGTAATCCCGTTCCTCACTGCTAAAGACACAGGATAGTGATCCTGTTCCTCACTGCTAAAGACACAGGATAGTGTATCCTGTTCCTCACTGCTAAAGACACAGGATAGTGTATCCTGTTTCCTCACTGCTAAAGACCTGTGGAAACACTCCCTCACGGCATATATGAATATAGATGAGCTTAAGGGCCTTGAATACTGAAATTGATGAGACAAACATATACACACACCCACACACACACACACACACACTGGTTAAGGGTGTTTTATTCAGGTATGAAGTGCATGTTAATTATGTCCCACAAATGCAGGTTTCCTCTTCACTTTAATTTTTTGGCCCTGGCACTAAACAGCTGATTTAAGTCAGTAAATAGTCATCAAGCTTTGATCATTGAGTCAGCTGTGTAGTGTAGGGCAAAACCAAAACATTCACCTCTTGGGGTCTGAGGATCATCGCAAGTTAGGATCCGTATGTTCCTTTCCTCTTAACAAAAAAAAAACCTGTCAGAGCAATGCCAGGCCTGTGCTCTTTGTACCCCCTGGCAGAGTAATGCGTGGCCTGTGCTCGTATGTTACCTCCTGGCAGAGTAATGCTGTGGCCTGTGCTCGTATGTACCCCTGGCAGAGTAATTGCCATGGCCTGTGCTCGTATGTTACCCCCTGCAGAGAAGCCATGGCTTTGCTTCGTTTGTTACCCCTGGCAGAGTAATGCTGTGGCCTGTGCTCGTATGGTTACCTCTGGCAGAGTAATGCTGTGGCCTGTGCTCGTATGTTACCCCTGCAGAGCAATGCCATGGCCTGTGCTCGTATGTTACCCCCTGCAGAGCAATGCCATGGCCTGTGCTCGTATGTTACCCCCTGCCAGAGCAATGTTCGTGGCCTGTGCTCGTATGTTACCCCTGCAGAGTAATGCCATGCCTGTGCTCGTATGTTACCCCCTGCAGAGTAATACCGTTGGCCTGTGTTCGTATGTTACCCCTGGCAGAGTAATTGCTTGGCCTGTGCTCGTTATGTTAATACCAGCAATCTAAACACATTGTTTACGTTCAGTGACATCTCTTTTCTCTTTAGTCAATATTACCTCGTTAAGGGCACACAGTAGAAAAACATTTTGCGATAAATTGGTTTTTGCAGTGAAAAGGAGAGTTTTCAAATCTAATTGTTAGGTTCTAATTTTTCAGAGAAATGACTCACGGACACTAGAAAAGCTTAACCAAGTTTAATTCTTCCCAATTGGTCATTACAGCTGTAATTCAGACAAAGCAAAAAATTTTCACGCAAACACTATATTTAACCCTTTCTCCTAGGCTGAGTCTCCTCCACAACCAAAACAGTCAATGCATCTCTGTTGCTAGACAGAACCTTAGTGATATCTGTTTCTTCCTCACTTCATCTGACCTCACCTCTTGCCCCAAAGTGCTCACTCCTCCCCAACTCAACGCTGTCATTGTTATTGATACCAGATTGTCTCTCTTCTCCTCCCAGAGGATCCCGATGGATAACAATAACATATCCTGACATAATGTAAACGTTATACATGACCCTCTCTCCCTCAGTGACATTCCTGACATAATGTAAACGTTATACATTACCCTCTCTCCCTCAGTGACATATCCTGACATAATGTAAACGTTATACATTACCCTTCTCTCCCTCAGTGACATATCCTGACATAATGTAAACGTTATACATTACCCTCTCTCCCTCAGTGACATATCCTGACATAATGTAAACATTATACATTACGTCTCTCCCTCAGTGACATATCCTGACATAATGTAAACGTTTATACATTACCCTCTCTCCCTCGGTGACATTGTTAGTTTCTAAGATCTCCACCCGTCTCCCCTTATCAATGCATTCTCTCTCC
>NW_019949228.1:2603-10201 GCF_002910315.2 Salvelinus sp. IW2-2015 | reverse complement strand
TAGAAAATACCTCTCCTGAGTGGATGCTGGCACACTCAACCAGGAATCACTCTTTGCGCGTAGCTATTCTATGAGACTTTACTATAAGCTGTGTTTCCCATACAGGCTCTGTTCTCCCTCAGCGCCAGCGTTTGGCTTTTTTTTGCCCAATTTTTGTTTTTTATCAAAAATGGGAAAACAAAAAAGTTTTTTGGGGGAATACCTTTATCGTCATGTGTAGCTCCGATTGGTAGAGTGGCTCTTGCCAACGCCAGGTCGTGCTTTCCATAGCCACTGGGACCACCATAAGAAGATGGAAGCTATGCACTACTAACACACCAGTCGCTTCATCAGATTAATAATATATGACATTATGTCGTAAGTAGGACATAATTACAAATGATTAAATCCTTAAATAGAAATAAAAAAAACAATTTAGTTACGAATTGAACTTGAATTAATGTTGGGACTCATCACATGGATGATTTCACTGACAACAAAATAACAGGGATATTGAATATCCATGATCCATCACATCTCCAAAAACGTTTTCAACATACATCTGTAAAATGATAGTCTAAACTAACCGTTTTGGTTGTCTTCCTCTCAGGCTTCCATGTCTTCTTCCTGGACCTCCTCAATTCCACCTCTTGAACATCAGACTCTGAAGGCTTCATCTTCACTGTCACCTTCCACCTGTTGACATGGCTCGTCGTCAGGCTCAAAAAGCCTCAAATTTGCCCGGATGGCCACCAATTTTTAAAACCCTGGTATTGTCGCCTGTTGCGTCTTTGGTGTGTGTGTTCCAAACAAGACAGTTGCGCTCTGAGGCGGCTGATGTTGTGATGGGATTTGGAGGATGATGAAGGCAACAGGGGAAGAGCTCAGATCCACAAAGTCTCTTCCACCAGGTGGCTGATGAGATATGCTGGCACGACTGCCATATTGCATCTCCATCCCAAAGCCCTGCTTGAAGTGTACTTCGCCAGACTGCCAAGAACCTTGCCTCATCCAGGCCAAGGTGGTGAGACACTAGTGAGTGAACCATAGGCCTTGTTGATTCTGCACCAGACAGGATGCTCTTGCAGATACTTGGGGTCCAACATGTACACTGCAGCGTGTATGGGCTTCAGGCAGAAGTCTAAATGCTCTTGATGTATTTCAGAACTTCAGTTTCCTCTGCTTGGAGAACAGGGAAGTGGGCAGGGCAGTACGGATTTCTTATCTTACATCTGCAAGCATAGTCTGAACATCAGACAGGATGGCATTGTCTCCCTCAATCCGTGCAATGGCTACTGCTATAGGTTTCAGGGCTGCCTTACCACTCTCTCCCAAACACATCAATACAGGAGGATCCTTTGATGGGCTGTCCATATCGGCAGACTGTGATATGGCCTTTTCTTGGAGAGACTCTTCCCCCCAGGGGACTGTCAAACATGATGACTGACAACACCACCCAACGGGTGTTTTGCTGGGCAGTTCAATGTGGTGCTCTTATTCTTCTCACTTTGCTTGGTGAGGTAGATTGCTGCTATAACTTGATGACTCTTCACATACCTAACGGTTTTACTTGGCTCTCTTGTAGAGTGTATCCATTGTTTTCAGTGCCATGATGTCCTTGAGGAGAGATTCATGCATGAGCAGCACAGCCAATGGTGAAGACTCCTCCATTTAGACCAAGCAGCTTCGTGTTCACAGCATTGTCTGTCACCAGAGGCGGCTGGCACCTTATGTGGTCCAAGGTCATTGATGACTGCCTTCAGCTCATTGCAATGTAGAGACCGGTGTGTCTGTTGTCTTTGTGTCTGTGCTCTTGTAGAATATTGGTTGAGTGAGATGATGGGAGTTAAATTATTCCTTGCCCACGACATTCGACCACCTCAGAGATGATTGCATAGTCTGCTTTCTCTATGATATGCTTGACTTCATTGAACTCTGTTGAACTCTGCATCCAGAAATGAGTAGATAAAGATGTCTGGTTGGAGGGGTGTATGCTGGGCAAGAACATTCAGAAATCTCTTCCAATACACATTGCCTGTGAGCATCAGAGGTGAACCAGTTGCGTACACATCTCGAGCAAGACATTCATCAGCATTTCTGACTACGTTCCTCATTGAGTAAAAAAAAAAAAAAAAAAGATCCAGGAGGACCATGAGCTGTTGCTATCATAAGGTGTCTGATTCATCATTTTCACTCGAATAGAAGTGGAGGGACTTTTGTCAGAGGTTGCTTGTTGTGAGCGCCGAGGGAACTTTATGCACTTGCCGAGATGATTCTTTGCATCTTTGTTGCATTCTTCACATATGATTTGGCACAGTACTTGCAAATGTACACAGCTTTTCCTTCTACATTAGCTGCAGTGAAATGCTCCACACATAGATAGTACTGTGGCATTTTCCTGTAAAGTTTAAAAAATTACATCCATGTACAGATTAATAGTTAAGCAGTTAGATTAAACAACTCCTTTCTAAGATAAAATGAAACATGTATGGAAACAGGTGAATTAAACACTCCTCAGTTGACGGCTCAAGCAAGCTAAAACCACTGCTAGCAAAAACTAACTAGCAGAAATTGTTAACAAATTAGAAATTATTTAAACACACTTTGTGTAGGCTACTATTTACTAGTTAACAAAAAATGATGTATGTCATATAAAATATATTCACCTTCCACCCGTATTGTAATCAAAACTTAGTTTAGCATTTAGCAAGCATTTAGTCTTGCTCAGACAGGTAGTAGTGTCGGCTCAATAGCATCTCATTAGTGTGCAAGATCTTGAGAATCAGCTGTACATGTGATGGAGAATGCAGAGGGTTTGCAATTCCATTGAATTGGGATAGTTTAACAAAATATGCCACAAAGACCTAGAATAGCCTAATGTGTATCCCACAAAACAGGTTCACTGTTATAAGCTAACTTTTTTTGATGAATTTAAGCAAAATTCGCCAAATTCAGGGCTTAAATTCCCATGGAAAATTTCCGGGAAAATTCTGGAAAGTTCCGACCTTTGCAACCGTAGTCAGAGGGCATGGATGTGATTTGAGGGCTTTTGAAAGACTGCCAGTGGGTAGTCTTTCATCTTGCCTGGCATGGCTCCTCCCCTCTCCTCCCTTCGCCTTTCATCCTCTCCATCTCCAGTCAGCTCTAGCTCCTCTCCATCCTCCAGTCATCTCTAGCTCCTCTCCTCCTTCAGGGTAGCCTCTAGATTATAGATTACTATACATATTTAATTATCTCATTATAATCTTTACCCCTCATTAACTGTCTACCAAGTGTTTTTCCATCAGATTTTCATCCTTATAGCTTGCTGTAGGTCTATATGATTCATCATTAACCCAGTATCCTTATAGCTGCTGTAGGTCTATATGATTCATCATTAACCCAGTATCCTTATAGCCTGCTGTAGGTCTATATGATCATAATTAACCAAGTACTGCCTCGCTGTAGGTCTATATGATTCTTAATTAACCCAGTATCCTTATAGCTGCTGTAGGTCTATATGATTCATAATTAACCCAGTATTCCTTATAGCCTGCTGTAGGTCTATATGATTCATCATTAACCCAGTATCCTTATAGCCTGCTGTAGGTCTATATGATTCATCATTAACCAAAGTATCCTTATAGCCTGCTGTAGGTCTATATGATTCATCATAACCCGTATCCTTATAGCCTGCTGTAGGTCTATATGATTCATCATTAACCAAGTATCCTTATAGTCTGCTGTAGGTCTATATGATTCATCATTAACCAAGTATCCTTATAGCCTGCTGTAGGTCTTATATGATTCATCAATTAACCAAGTGTCCTTATAGCCTGCTGGAGGTCTCTATGATTAACCCAGTATCCTTATAGCCTACTGGAGGTCTCTATGATTAACAAGTATCCTTATAGCCTACTGGAGGTCTCTGATAACCCAGATCCTTATAGCCTACTGGAGGTCTCTATGATTAACCAAGTATCCTTATAGCCTACTGAGGTCTCTATGATTAACCAAGATCCTTATAGGCCTACTGGAGGTCTCTATGATTAACCAAGTATCCTTATAGCCTACTGGAGGTCTCTATGATTAACAAGTACCCTTATAGCCTACTGAGTCTCTATGATTAACCCAGTATCCTTATAGCCTACTGGAGGTCTCTATGATTAACCAAGTATCCTATAGCCTACTGGAGGTCTCTATGATTAACCAGTATCCTTATAGCCTACTGGAGGGTCTATGATTTAACCAGTATCCTTATAGCCTACTGGAGTCTCTATGATTAACCCAGTATCCTATAGCCTACGGGAGGTCTCTATGATTAACCAAGTATCCTTATAGCCTACTGGAGCTCTATGATTAATCAAGTATCCTTATAGCCTACTGGAGGTTTCTATGATTAACCCAGTGTCCTTATAGCCTACTGGAGGTCTGTATGATTAACCCGTATCCTTATAGCCTACTATAGGCTCTATGATTACAAGTTTCTTATAGCCTACTGGAGGTCTATGATTAACCAGTACCTTATAGCCTACTGGAGGTCTGTATGATTAACCAGTATCCTTATAGCCTACTGGAGGTCTGTATATTAACCAGTATCCTTAAGCTACTGGATTAATCATTAACTTCTTATGGGCATCCGGTGAAATTGCAGAGCGCGAAATTCAAACAACAGAATTATAAATATTTAACTTTCATAAAATCACAAGGTAATACATCAATATAAAGCTAACTTCTTGTTAATCCAGCCGCTATGTCAGATTTCAAAAAGGCTTTACGGCGAAAGCACACCATGCGATTATCTGAGGACAGCACCCCGCATACAAAAGCATGAAAAACATATTCAACCAGGCAGTTAGCCACGAAAGTCAGAAATAGCAATATAATATTATGCCTTACCTTTGAAGATCTTCTTCTGTGGCACCCAAAAGGTCCCAGTTACATCACAAATGGTCCTTTTTGTTCGATAATGTCCTTTATATCCATAAAAACTCAGTTTAGCTGGTGCGCTTCAGTCAATAATCCACCCAGTTTCCCTCCATCAAAATGCATACAAAATGAATCCCAAACGTTACTAATAAACTTTTCCAAACAAGTCAAACAACGTTTATAATCAAACCTTAGGTACCTAATACGTAAATAAACAATCAAATTTAAGACAATCAAATTTACCGGAGACAAATACCAAAACGCGCTCTATTCCACACGCTTGGAAACAGTTCAGCCAAAATGGGAGCCACCTAGAAAACTACAATTTCTGGCTCATTTCTCCTAATACCAGCATTAAACTCTTTTTAAAGACTGTTGACATCTAGTGGAAGCCCTAGAACTGCAATCTGGAGGATTTCGCCTTATATGAAAGTGACAGCCATTGAAAACAGTGGTAGATTGATTTTCTTTGGGGGGGAGGGGGGTTGTCCTCGGGGTTTCGCCTGCCATATCAGTTCTGTTATACTCACAGACATAATTTAAACCATTTTAGAAACCTTAGTGTTTTCTAGCCAAATCTATCTATCCAAATCTCTATATGCATATCCTAGCTTCTGGGCCTGAGTAACAAGGCAGTTTACTTTGGGCACGCTTATCATCAGGACGTGAAAATACTGCCCTACCCAAGAGAGGTTAACCAAGTATTTTGTACATTATATTGAAGAATGTGTAGGTCCTATGGCTGTTTAGATATGGAATGGCTGTCGGGCTGAAAATTATACCTCACATTTCTTAGGAAGTGAGCCTTGGACAAGTGAGCCTTGGACAAGTGAGCCTTGGACAAGTGAGCCTTGGACAAGTGAGCCTTGGACAAGTGAGCCTTGGACAAGTGAGCCTTGGACAATCCATAGTGGCCAATAGGGCAGGAGCCCATATCCTGAGTCTGTAYCGTGGGGCAGCTTGACGTACCATCACACCCCCTGGACAGGACGCTAGTTTGTCACAGGGCCTTCCATAGGAAAATAGATTTAGTAGGAATCTAGACTATATATAGGCCTGTTATGGTTGTTTTACAGTCAGTACTGTACACGTGAACCAAGTTTTTTTTTTAAATAATTTTATGAAAACCCAAACTGCATTCTCCTGGACCAATAGTGTTGTTCAGTAAAGGTTATAGAGACTGAGTGAGAACTGGGATGTGATGTGTATTTACCAGTCACCAAGACAGCAGTACAGCAGTCCTCCCGGGGTTAAATGGCGTTGCCATGGAGGCTAATAGAATGTGAAGGGCCTATGTGGGCGGCCCGGCTCACTGTTGCCCACCATCAGAACACGACACAGCCTCCTCCAACTCTTTCTGTCGCTCTCGTGAGATGACGCTGTGCCGTCTGGGTAGGCCCACTGGGTCCAGGCAAGGCACGGATTGATGAAACTCATTTTTCTCTCCCAACAGGAACTCAAGCCCCAGAGTCACTATAACCATGGCTACAGTGAGAATGTGGGGCGCAAGAGCCACGTGGATGACTACAGTACCTGGGACATCGTCAAAGCCACGCAGTGAGTACCCACGCACCGCCGGGCTCGTGTGTGTGTGCGCGCAAAGCTTGGCCAGTGTGGTTAAAGCAATGTGGGCTGGTATACAAGCAATGTAACTGGTTTTAAAAACACTTCCTGTTGAGGTATAGTTATCTTACTTGTGTAGCAGGGCGAACATTATTTGCAGGCTCCACGCTGTTCTCCAGCACATAGGCCTAACTGCTTTTTTCCCCCTTCTTTATTTAACTAGGCAATTTTCAATGATGGCCTAGGAACAGTGCCTCGAACAACTGCCTTGTTCAGGGGCAGAATGACAGATTTGTACTTAGTCAGCACAGGGATTTGATCTTACAACCTTTCGGTTACTAGGCCAACGCTCTAAGCACTAGGCTACCTGCTGCCCCATGCTGCAGTACTTTGAAAAAGTACTGCAGCATCCAAGCAGCTCCCAAGCAGCTCCCCAGACATGTGGCTAAGAGAAGCTGGCATTTCATCAATCTACACACAATACGCCATAATAAAGCGAAAACAGCTTTTTAGAAATATTTGCACATTTATAAAAAACAGAACTTATTCAGACTCTTTGCTATGATTCTCGAAATTGAGCTCAGGTGAATCCTGTTTCCGTTGATCATCCTTGAAATGTTTCTACAACTTGTTTGGAGTCCACCTGTGGTAAATTCAATTGATTGGACATGATTTGGAAAGGAACACACCTGTCTATATAAGGTCCAACAGTTGACAGTGCATGTCAGGGCAAAAACCAAGCCATGAGGTCTAAGGAATTGTCCGTAGATCCCCGAGACAGGCACAGATCTGGAGAAGGGTACCAAAAAATGTCTGCAGAATTGAAGGTCCCCTAGAACACAGTGTTCTCCATCATTCTTAAATGGAAGAAGTTTGGAACCACCAAGACTCTTCCTATAGCTGGCTGCCTGCCTAACGGKGCAATTGGGGGAGAAGGGCCTTGGTCAGGGAGGTGACCAAGAACCTGATGGTCACTCTGGCAGAGCTCCAGAGTTTCTCTGTGGAGATGGGAGAACCTGTAGACTTGTGTCTATCGATCCCTGCTCCAGGTCATGCTACGGGGTGAAGCTGTACCCCTAGGTACAGATCTAGGATCAGTTACCCCTCCCCCAGTCCTAACATTAACCATTAGTGGGGAAAATGCAAAA
>NW_019949228.1:0-2453 GCF_002910315.2 Salvelinus sp. IW2-2015 | reverse complement strand
AGATGCAGCTCAGGGTGCCTTCAGAAAGCAGTCACACCCCTTTACTTTTTCTACATTTTGTTCTGTTACAGCCTGAATTTAAAATGGATTAAATTCAGATGTTGTGTCACTGATCTACACACAATATCCCATAATGTCAACATGGAATTGCGAAATTTTAACAAAAATAAATAAATAAAAAGCTGAAATGTCTTGAGACAATAATAATTAAACCCCTTTGCTATGGCAAGTCACATAAATTGCATGGACTCACTCTGTGTGCAATAATAGGGTTTTACATGATTTCTGAATGACTACCTCATCTCTGTACCCCACACATACAATTATCTGTAAGGTCCCTCAATAGGGCAGTACATTTCAATCACAGATTCAACCACAAAGACCAGGGAGGTTTTCCAATGCCTAGCAAGGAAGGGCACCTGTTGGTAGATGGGTAAAACAAAGCTGAAATTGAATATGCTGCTATAACAGCCTCCGCTCTACACACATACAATTATCTGTAAGGTCCCTCAATAGGGCAGTACATTTCAATCACAGATTCAACCACAAAGACCAGGGAGGTTTTCCAATGCCTAGCAAGGAAGGGCACCTGTTGGTAGATGGGTAAAACAAAGCTGAAATTGAATATCCCTTTGAGCATGGTGAAGTTATTATTATTATTATTTTATAATTATTCATTTTTTTACCCTCTCTTTCTCCCCAATTTTGTCATATAACTGAGTATCACTCTTCATATTTGCAAGCATGGTGGTGGCTGAATCATGTTATGGGTATGCTTGTCATCGGCAAGGACTAGGGATTGTTTTAGAATAAAAATAAACGGAATAGAGCTAAGCACAGGCAAAGTCCTAGAGGAAAACCTGGTTCAGTCTGCTTTCCAACAGACACTGGGAGACAAATCCACCTTTCAGCAGGACAATAACTTAAAATGCAAGGCCAATTATACACTGAAGTTACTTACCAAGATGACATTGAATGTTCCTGAGTGGCCTTTTTACGGTTTTGACTTATATTGTCTTGAGAATCTATGGCAAGACTTGAAAATGGCTGTCTAGCAATGATCAACAACCAACTTGACAGAGTTTGAATACTTAAAAAAAAAATATGGGCACATATTCCACAATCCAGGTATGCAAATCTATTAGAGACTTACCCAGAAATACTCACAGCTATAATCGCTGCCAAAGGTGATTCTAACATGGGGGTTGAGTACGTATCTAATCAAAATATGAGTTTTTTATTTTCCATTAATAGAAAAAATATATATAATAATTCTTTCACTTTGAAATTAAAGAGTATTTTGTGTAGATCAAAAAATGACAATTAAATCAATTTTAATCCCACTTTGTAACAACAACATGTGGAAGAAGTCAAGAGGTGTGAATACTTTSTGAAGGCACTGTACATATCAGTTAACATAGGCTATATGAATACTTCATATTACTTCATACAGAAGAGATGGAGACACATGGCACATCAGAGCTGCATCAGTGTGAAACTTCAACACCAGACCTCTTTGTCTAATCTCTACATCACTTTCGAGTGAAGTAATCTCCTCTCCTCCTTTCTACTCCTCCAGTGAAATCTCGCTCTTCCTGCCGGGGTATCTATAAATCTACCTCTTGTTTGGGTTTGGAGCTGTCTTAGGAAGAGGAGGCTCGCTCCCTTTTGAGTTATTAATCACATTATGAGAGACACAGAAGGAGAGGGAGATATACAGAGGGAGAGGGAGAAGGGTGAGAGAAACGGGAGACCGAGAAAGAAAGGGCGACGGAGAGAGTACACATCCTTGGGCTGTTTGAAGACTCTTCTAGGGTCATACTTTGTAGCAGGTAGAAGCTTCAGTCCATTCCTTCTCCTTTTACTCTTTGAAATATAATTTTCAGCCCATTCCTTCTCGTTTTACTGTGTGAAATAGAACCTTCAGCCCATTCCTTCTCCTTTTCCTCTGTGGAATAGAAGAACCTTCAGCCCATTCCTTCTCCTTTTCTGCTGGAATAGAATCTTCAAGCCCATTCCTTCCTCCTTTCCTCTGTGGAATGAAGCTTCAGCCATTCCTTCTCCTTTTAACTCTGTTGGACATAGAAAACTTCAGCCATCAATTCTCAGTTTTACATCTTGAAATAAAATTTTCAGCCTTCCTTCTCTTTTTGCTCTGTGATAGATTAGAAGCATACCGGCAGCAGATATAAGTGACTAAGGGGCAGTTGAATCAGTGAGAGGTGCACAGTTCTGGGGGATCTTGCATTGGATTATTATTGAATTCTGCTTATGTCCGGTACCCACAAAATCAATAAAGTTAAAGATTCAGAGACTCCAAAGACGATTGAATTGAGAGCTTTTGAAGTGCAGTTGACAGCGACGTCTCTGCTGGCGCTGTATTAGCACAATGACACACTCAAAGGCAAGACAATTTGGTTATGAATATTGGCTTACAGTAAGATAGCTAGCCC
>NW_019949227.1:7272-11835 GCF_002910315.2 Salvelinus sp. IW2-2015 | reverse complement strand
GTGTGTGTGGTGTGGTGTGTGTGTGGAGTACATATGGAGTGTGTGGTGTGTGTGTGTGTGCGTGGAGTACATATGGAGTGTGTGTGGTGTGTGTGTGTTACCTGGGATCAGCTCTAGAAGTTCAAGCAGAGGGAGGAGACCAGGAGGTTAGAGGTCAACGCTGCTGAAGACAAGAAAGAGCGGATGGATGTAATTCTGTCATTGATTCACACAGTGAGGTCTGGGTCTTGATTAGTTATCAAGCCACACCGCCGATCCCCTTCACTGCCAGGTAGTGTTGGTGAGAGGTCCTACAGACAGGGGGAGGGACCTTGACAAAGCCACTCAGAAGAGGATGACCAATCACGTGGACGTGTAACTGGCTGCTTTCTCAGTATTGTATTGCATTGCATGACCATGTTTTTCTGGTATTGTGTAGGGTGTTAACTCACTGCTATACAACATAGAGAAAAACAGGCTAATTCAAGAGGGTGCTATGTCATTATATATTATATAGAATGAATCATTAGATTGTTCTCTACAATATTATAACCTTAATGTTAATTTGCTGTGACCGTTGCTAGTTTAGACTAGCTGCTGGCCCAACTCTCCCACCTCTCTAATCTCTAGGACACCTGGCTGCTGGCACACCTCTAGGACACCTGGCCCATCTCTCTAACCTCTAGGACACCTGGCCCACCTCTCTAACCTCTAGGACACCTGGCCCACCTCTCTAACCTCTAGGACACCTGGCCCACCTCTCTAACCTCTAGGACACCTGGCCCACCTCTCTAACCTCTAGGACACCTGGCCCACCTCTCTAACCTCTAGGACACCTGGCCCACCTCTCTAACCTCTAGGACACCTGGCCCACCTCTCTAACCTCTAGGACACCTTGGAGGGGACTATGTGTTTGCTATAGAGAGAAGCTAGCCATAACTCTGGAGGACAGGTGAATATGCAGAGACAAGCCAAGCAGCAGGAGGGAGGAAATGACCTATTGACACTCCCAACAAGGTAGGACTTGTAGGCTTCAGGACAAATGGTGTCCTATACCCTACATAGCACACTACTTTAGACCAGGGCCCATAGGGAATAGGGTGCCATTTGGGACACAAGCCAGGAGTAAGACATAGAAGGGAATATGACATGAGTTTCTGCAGAGACCTAAAAAAGGCCCCAGTGTAGGTAACTCCTTATTTACATAAGGGCTAAATGAAGACAGTTGGTCCACTACTTTGACTAAACAAAGCTTTTCCTGGCCATAGATCTGGGTCTGCTCATCCTGCCCCGGGCTCAAACTGGTCAAGTGACTTCCTCTCTCTGTGTCACTGGTGTGATACCTGGGATAGCCTTGTGAAGAGCTGTCCGAGGGACAACATGATCCAGGACCACCATGCTCTACACTGGGTTACCAGGGATCAGGACATGACAGGATGTTTGAGGACACAGGCACTCGTTGCCTACGTGACCCACCCCGCCTTGCCGTGTGTGGAAGCAGAAACCTGAGATGTCCAGGCTTTACCATGCATGTTCCCTGAGCCACAGGCTGTGCACCAGCCGGTATAGAGGTCTAGAGCCCAGACGCTCCAGGGACAGGGAGGGAAGGCAGTGAGAGGCAAGGAAATGGAGACCAGGGTTTCCAGCCTCCAGCCGGAATGGAGGCCACTGTGTTCTTGGGGACCTTCAATGCTGCAAATATATTTTGGTACCCTTCCCCAGATCTGTGCCTCAACACAATCCTGTCTACGGACAATTCCTTCGACCTCATGGCTTGGTTTTTTCTCTGATATGCACTGTCAACTGTGAGAATTTATATAGACAGGTGTGTGCCTTTCCAAATCATGTCCAATCAATTGAATTTACCACAGGTGGACTCCATTCAAGTTGTAGAAACATCTCAAGGATGATCAAAGGAAACAGGAGGCACTTGAGCTCAATTTACAGTCACATAGCAAAGGGTCTGAATACAAATGTAAATAAGATATTTATGTTTTGTATTTAGGATAATTTTGACAAAATTGTCATAATAGGTTATTGTGTGTAGATTGATGAGGAATTGTTTTTATTTGATCCATTATAGAATAAAGCTGTAAAGTAACAACATTTGGAAAAAGTCAAGGGCTCTGAATACTTTCTGAATGCAACGTATAAATATATAAATAATATGTACAGTACCAATCAAAAGTTTGGACACACCTACTCATTCAAGAGCTCTTCTTTATTTGTACTATTTTCTAGAATAACAGTGAAAACATCAAAACGATGAAATAATATGGAATCATGTATCACATCCGGCCGTGATTGGGAGTCCCATAGGGCGGCGCACAATTGGCCCAGGGTAGGCCGGGTTTCCGGGTTTGGCCGGGGTAGGCCGTCATTGTAAATAAGAATTTGTTCTTAACTGACTTCCCTTCACCGTGACTTGCCTAGTTAAATAAAGGTTTAAAAAAAATTGGGAAATGTAGTAACCAAAAAGGTGTTCAACAAATCAAAATATTATTTTGTATTTGAGATTCATCAAAGTAGCCACCCTTTGACTTGATGACAGCTTTGCACACTCTTGGCATTCTCTCAACCAGCTTCATAAGGTAGTCACCTGGAATGCATTTCAATTAACAGGTGTGCCTTGTTAAAAAAAATATATGTTGTGTTGTGACAAGGTAAGGGTGGTATACAGAAGATAGCCCTATTTGGTAAAAGACCAAGTCCATATTATGGTAAGAACACCTCAAATAAGCAAAGAGAAACGACAGTCCATCATTACTTTAAGACATGAAGGTGAGTCAATCCGGAAAATTTCAAGAACTTTGAAAGTTTCTTCAAGTGCAATCGCAAAAAAACATCAAGTGCTATGATGAAACTGTCTCTCATGAGGACAGCCACAGGAATGGAAGACCCAGAGTTACCTCTGCTGCAGAGGATAAGTTCATTAGTTACCAGCCTCAGAAATTGCATCCCAAATAAATGCTTCAGAGTTCTAGTAACACACATCTCAACATCAACTGTTCACGGCTGGGACTGCAAGTTTGTGTTCCATTTTTTGCGTGGATTCCGCGAGTGCTCGCTGGCTGTACTACAGACACCAGTCATCGTTGTGGGAAAAACTCATTATCTTTTCGTAAAACAACTGGTTGGAGTAAAGAGCCAACCTGGATACTAAGGAGATCCTGAGGGAAATTGACGATTACCAACAGCTTTACGCTATGGAGGAACAACATCATGGAAAGATCAGACTACCTTACAAAATAACTTTAACCTGACAAAAAAAATGAAAAACAGATTAATCTACAGACACGGACAATTTACTTTAAGGTAGAGGCTAGTGCTCTGACTGGAATCCATGCTGGAGAAGTTGTGTGAGGAGGTAGCAGGGCTGAGGGGGAGCTTGGAGTTCAGCCAGAGTGAAATTCTCACGCTCGGAGTGAACAAGGCACACACAGCCAAGGTTAAAAAAAAAACTCGATTCCAACATGGATTGTCTACTCGGGGAAAACAGGGTGATGAAGGAGTCGCTACTAGACATACAAAGTCGTAGCATGTGTGAAAATCTACTTATTTCTGGGATTCCTGAGGACGCATCCAATAATCCAGAGGGCGCGATCAGAGAATTCATGCAATCTGCCTTGAAACTTCCTCTAGGGACAGTATACAAGGTGGCTTTCCACCGAGTACAAAGACTTGGGCTGAGGTGTTCCGGAGCAGGACTGAGGTGTTCTGGAGCAGGACTGAGGTGTTCCGGAGCAGGACTGAGGTGTTCCGGAGCAGGGCTGAGGTGTTCCGGAGCAGGGCTGAGGTGTTCCGGAGCAGGGCTGAGGTGTTCCGGAGCAGGGCTGAGGTGTTCGGAGGCCAGGGCTGAGGTGTTCCGGAGCAGGGCTGAGGTGTTCCGGAGCAGGGCTGAGGTGTTCCGGAGCAGGGCTGAGGTGTTCTGGAGCAGGGCTGAGGTGTTCTGGAGCAGGACTGAGGTGTTCCGGAGCAGGGCAGAGTTAGAATAAATAACTATTTCATTGGTAATCTTTTATGGTTCATTTTGGTTATACAGTAGTAGTATCCATTCTAGACCTAGCCGTTATACAGTAGTAGTATCTATTCTAGACCTGGCAGTTATACAGTAGTAGTATCCATTCTACACCTGGCAGTTATACTCTAGTAGTATCCATTCTACACCTGGCCCAACGTTAACAACATCAGTTGATGAATCCACCCCAGACCTCATTGTGACTCTGTAAATCTGGTTAATCCAGGCAGTGGAGAGTTAACAAGATGCTTAACATTTTGCCAGGCCTTTGATCTCCAAAATAAAACACTTCCTGGTTAAATGTATGTTTTTATTGCTTCATCAAGACTATCTCTGAAGTTGAACGCACTAGCACTTCCATATAAGGCTCCAGCTACTGTATACACACAGTCCAGCTACCGTATACACACCGTCCAGCTACCGTATACACACCCAGTCCAGCTACCGTATACACACCCTTCCCTTTTCTGTCTTTTTTTTCTTTCTTTGTCCAGCTACCGTGATACATCAACCAGTCCAGCTAGCCGTATACATCAACACAGTCCAGCTACCGCGTATAACCACCG
>NW_019949227.1:0-5597 GCF_002910315.2 Salvelinus sp. IW2-2015 | reverse complement strand
TGCTAACATGAATTTATTTTAACTAGGGAAAATGTGTCACTTCTCTTGCAACAGAGTCAGGGTATATGCAGCAGTTTGGGCCGCCTGGCTCGTTGCGAACTGTGTGAAGACTATTTCTTCCTAACAAAGACAGCCAACTTCGCCAAACGGGGGATGATTTTTTTAAATCAATACACAAGTATATATTTTTAAACATGCATATTTAGTTAATATTGCCTGCTAACATGAATTTATTTTAACTAGGGAAAATGTGTCACTTCTCTTGCAACAGAGTCAGGGTATATGCAGCAGTTTGGGCCGCCTGGCTCGTTGCGAACTGTGTGAAGACTATTTCTTCCTAACAAAGACAGCCAACTTCGCCAAACGGGGGATGATTTAACAAATGCGCATTTGCGAAAAAAAAGCACAATCGTTGCACGACTGTACCTAACCATAAACATCAATGCATTTCTTAAAATCAATACACAGAAGTATATATTTTTAAACCTGCATATTTAGCTAAAAGAAATCCAGGTCACTTCTCTTGCGTTCATTGCACGCAGAGTCAGGGTATATGCAACAGTTTGGGTAGCCTGGCTCGTTGCGAACTAATTTGCCAGAATTTGAATTATGACATAACATTGAAGGTTGTACAATGTAACAGCAATATTTAGACTTAGGGATGCCACCCGTTAGATAAAATACGGAGCGGTTCCGTATTTCACTGAAAGAATAAACGTTTTGTTTTCGAAATGATAGTTTCCGGATTCGACCAGATTAATGACCGAAGGCTCGAGGAACTTGAAGCTCTCAACCTGCTCCACTACAGCCCCGTCTTTGAGAATGGGGGCGTGCTCGGTCCTCCTTTTCCTGTGGTCCACAATCATCTCCTTTGTCTTGATCATGGTGAGGGAGAGGTTGTTATCCTGGCACCACACGGTCAGGACTCTGACCTCCTCCCTATAGGCTGTCTCATCGTTGATCAGGCCTACCACTGTCAAAACAACATCATGCTCCTCATTCATCACTCAACCAATAAAAGGTTGGGGCTTCACACATTGTTTACTGAGACATCGGATCAAATGGGGACAGGGTGGGGATGGTAGAGAATAACAGAGAATGGAGAAAGAGGAAGACTGAGAATGAACAGAGAGAGAGAGAGAGAGATGGTATCCTACACCAAATTATGAAATATACAACCACAAATTCCAATTGGCTATACTTAAACATCATCCTCAGATCTGGTATCTTTCCCAATATTTGGAATCAAGTACTGACAACACCAATCCACATAAGTGGAGACAAATTTGACCCCAATAACTACCGTGGGATATGCATCAACAGCAAACTTGGGAAAATCCTCTGTAGTATCATTAACAGCAGACTCCAACATTTCCTCAGTGAAAACAATGTCCTGAGCAAATGTCAAATTGGCTTTTTACCAAGTTACCGTACGACCCTTACTGACAAACAAACAAACAAAAATGAAGGCAAAGTCTTCTAATGCTTTGTTGATTTCAAAAAAGCTTTTGCCTCAATTTGGCACGAGCTTCTGCTATACAAATTGATGGAAAGAGGAAAAACATACAACATTATGAAATACATTTACACAAACAACAAGTGTGCGGTTAAAATTGGCAAAAAACACACATTTCTTTCCACCGGGCCATGAGGTGAGACAGGGATGCAGCTTAAGCCTCACCCTCTTCAACATATAAACATATATCAACATAAAAAAAATATTTAAAAAAATCCAGATTAAGGGCAGAGAGAACCCTTGGTTTACTAAGGAACTTACTAATGAAACTAAATGCTATGTGGGCTAAAGCAAGAGGGACTGGTTTGGCAGATGATTGGATGGCTTTTAAACGTCTTCGAAATATGGGTGTGGCTATGATCCGTAAATTGAAAGCAGACCACTACCTGAAATCTACTTCACAAAATGTAAATAATCCATCCAAATGTTGGCAAGTAGTGAAAGGTTTGGAGTGCAGAAAAGATACACAGCTTCCTAAACAATTGTTGGTCGACACACAGATTGTAACTGAGAGAACCTCCATTCTGAAAGCCTTGAACCAGCATTTTTTAGATGCAGGCAGTTTATTTGAAAAGGTTAAAAGTATAATTGAGCCCCCTATGAATTTACCTGACACCCCTGTGACCTCCTTCACCAGGTTCTCCTTTCCATCCTTCTCTGTTTCCTTCTGTGTGTAAAGCCCTAAAAGAAATTGATCTAAAGAAATCCCCTGTCCCTGATGAACTAGACCCTCCTACACCTAGCCGCAGACATCATTGCTCCCCCTTAACATGTATTTTTAACCTCACGCTTGATGTTAAGGAAATCCCCAGGTTATGGAAATCTGCCTTTGTACTGCCTCTCTTGAAAGGTGGAGATCCTTCGCTACTTGACAACTATCGACCCATATCAACATCGTCTGTACTGTCAAAGGTACTGGAATCCTTAGTTAGTAGGCAGCTAATGGCCTACTTCCAAGAAAACAACATCTGAAATGGAATCAGGTTTTAGGTCTGGCCACAGCAGACCTAAAACCTTTTAAGCATTTAAATGACATTCACTGTGGTCTTGATAAGAAGTTACATTGTGTGTCTGTTTTTATTGATTTGTCGAAGGCTTTTGACACCGTGGACCATGCTGTGTTAGTGCAAAGGTTAAAATGTTGTGGAATTACTGGTCGTGCTCTAGATTGGTTTATAAATTACCTATCAAATCGTACACAATGTGTAATGGCGGATGGTTGTAAATCTGAGTCCATAGAGAGGTGCTCAGGTGTTCCGCAAGGTTCTATTTTGGGCCCACTGTTGTTCCTTTTGTATATCAACAACATTGAGGATCTTATTGAAACAGCGGATGTTCATTTTTATGCAGATGATACTGTTCTTTATTCAAGTGGTAGTAGTTTATCTTTAGCTTTTGAAAAAGCCCAAAGAGCATTTAACATCATACAACAGAATCTGTATGATTTAAAGCTGATTCTAAATTCGGGTAAAACAAAATGCATGGTATTTTCAAATGCCAGGCATGTTACAAATCATGTCATTGCMACATTGGCTGGACATACTATAGAGCAAGTTAAAGTGTACAAATATTTGGGTGTGTGGGTTGATGATAAGCTGAGCTTCACTGWGCATGTAGAGAACTTGATAAGGAAGCTCAAGCTGAAAATAGGATTTTATTACCGGCATAAGGCTTGTTTTTCTTTTGAGGCCAGGAAGGAGCTGGTACGATGTACATTACTGTCGGTTTTAGATTTTAGTGATGTTATATATATGCAGGCCTCAGCCACTACCCTGAGAGCACTTGATTCAGTGTATCATGCAGCCCTCGTGTTCATTACAAATCAGAAACGTCTAACACATCATTGTGATCTCTACAGCGCTGTTGGCTGGTCGTCATTGACCTTGCGTAGGCTTAAACACTGGTATACACTGAGTTATAAGGCCATATTGGGTAAAATGCCATTTTATCTCTGTTCTTTTTTAGTCAGGTTGGTAAATAAATATCAATTACGGTCCCATTGTCATTTGCTTCTAACAGTACCAACAAGAACAGGTCATGGTAGAAATAGTTTTAGTTTCTCAGCTCCGTGGTCCTGGAATTCTCTCCTGAACATTTTAAAATGTGATGATCTAGTTTCGTTGGTGGAGTTTAAACACTTGATCGATGTATATATCATAGAAGAGTGTAATTGTTTTTAGGCCAGCTGTTTTTAGTCAAGATGTTTGTGTTTTTAATGTACAATGTTTTTGTTGTACTGTATGTGTGTTTACAGTTTTGTTTAATGTTGTGTTAGTGTATGTAAGTTATTTTGTCTGAAACGTTGTTCTCCCTGCTGCTATTGGACCAGGTCTCTCTTGGAAAATAAATATTATCTCAATGAGAAAAAACCTGTATAAATAAAGGTAAAATTTAAAAATTTTAAATAAACGTAAATATCAACGAATTGGCGAGGGCACTAGAAAAAGTCTGCAGCACCCAGTCTCACCCTACTAGAATCTGAAGTCAAATGTCTACTGTTTGCTGATGATGTGGTGCTTCTGTTCCCAACCAATGAGGGCCTACAGCAGCACGTAGATCTTCTGCACAGATTCTGTCAGACCTGGGCCCTGACAGTAAATCTCAGTAAGACTCAAGTAATGGTGTTCCAAAAAAGGTCCAGTTTTCAGGACCACAAATACAAATTCCATCTAGACACCGTTGCCCGAAAGCACACAAAAAACTATACACACCTCGGCCTAAACATCAGCACCACAGGTAACTTCCACAAAGCTGTGACTGATCTGACAGACAAGGCAAGAAGGGCCTTCTATGCCATCAAAAGGAATATAAAATTTGACATACCAATTAGGATCTGATTAAAAATACTTGAATCAGTTATAGAACCCATTGCACTTTATGTTTGTGAGGTCTGAGGTCCGCTCACCAACCAAGCACACAAAATGGGATAAACACCAAATTGAGACTCTGCATGCAGAATTCTGCAAAAATATCCTCCGTGTACAACGTAGAACACCAAATAATGCATGCAGAGCATAATTAGGCCTATACGCATTAGCACATAATGACACTCACCTGGACTCCATCCCTTCCTTGATTACCTGTCCTATTACCTGCCAAGATGGCGTAGCAGTCGGACGTGTGTTTGTATTGTCCTGTATTGTCCTGTCGCGTGTAAATAGTAAATAGTAAATAGTCTTCGTATTTTTCGTATACATTTCGTATATATTTTAATTTCACTTTCCATCTAGGAACTGAATATACATTCCTACATTCCGCCTCACCCAATGTGGTACGGACCTGCTATTTTTTTTAGACTTTAGAACCGTAACCCCAATCAGAAGCTAGCCAGATAACTAGCTACTAGTTAGTAGTCAGTTAGCCACTGCTGCGGTCTTCACCCTCAACTCGGACACAGCCAGCTTCAATACCGGGCCAATACCTGCCAGTCTGCAAGCGCGATATCAACCCAGAGCATATAGGACTGCTTTTTCTCTACCACATCACCGGATTCCTGACGCAAGCTCTGGACAATTACACCGTATCATCACAGCTAGCTAGCTGCAACTGAGTGGCTACTACTGGCTAACACCTCTGTCCCGAAGCAAGCACCAGTTAGCCTTGAGCTAGCCTCGAGCTAGGCCCATCTGCCATCGCCGGCAGCTGAAGAGGTCTACCAGCGAATTCTTGGTACAATACCAGCTACAAGCTAATTTACCATTTTTTTTGCCGCTGCTAGTAGCTTTACCTTCTGCACAGGACACCAGCCCGTTATTAGCCTGGATATTACTCACCATTTACCAGCATCGGACTGTCGTCTCGACAACAACGGATTCCTGCCGTCAATCCCTGACCACTGCTTCTGATCTCACAGCTAGCTTGCGGCTAGCGCAGCTAGCGCCACTGCCACGAAGTTTAGCACCAGTAGCAAACAAAATTCTACCAATTCACAACCTCTCTTTCGCCCTCGCCATGCTTGGATTTCTGTCGAAAACCAGCGTTGAGGCAGACCCCCTCCGTGTGAGCAGACCACCCCCGGGCTACTAACTTAAACGCCACGTGCTAGCTTAGGAGGCCGTCTCCTGCTCCAATCTACGGCTCC
>NW_019949226.1:16810-19280 GCF_002910315.2 Salvelinus sp. IW2-2015 | reverse complement strand
ATGGAATTATGATTCAAGTAGCATGCACAACAACCGAAATAAACCTAAAACCAACCTAAAAAACCAGAAAAACTACCTCAGATGACAGTCACATAACTGTTAACACAATAAATCTATGTTTTGTTCATAAAAAAGTGCATATTAGCTTATAAAATCAGTTTACATTGATGCTACCATAAATGCTACCAGCATAGCATAAAGTCTGAATCCAGACGGGAGTAGCCCAGAGGAAAATACATACACCAACGTCGACTCTAATTACACCTCATAAAACATTCAGAAAACAGTATGGTGATAGGCTAATGAAAGACAGATATCGTGTTAATAAAGCCAATAGTTTCCGATTTTTTGAAAGTGTTTACAGCGGAAACACAATATAATCGTTATATATAGTAAAACATAAGCTGTAGCATTAGACACACTAGCATAGTCAAGCGCTAGCCTAGCACAGTTAGCATACAAACAGTTCGACAGATATATGAAAAAGCATCCCAAATTGGGTCCTTTGTCTTTGTTCGAGGTATTCCATCAGAATTGTTTGTAACGGGAGGTCCAATGTCCGTAGAGTCTAGTTGAGGTTCTCCAGAACGAACTATTTCCCTCTTTGGTTAGATCAGCACACAATAGCATTGCGTGGGCCTAAACTCTGTCTTTCTTCAAAAAATTCTTCCGTCTCATCACATCTAAGTCCAGAAAAACAATTGCAACAATAATAATTAAACGTAATTTAGAAAACATACTTAGGGATGATTTTGTGAAACAGTATCAAATAATATCGAAGTCAAGATCATATTCACCGTAATATCGGGGACCCATTCTCAGTAAGCCGAGAACCAAAATTAGCTTTCGCGCCGGAATTTTTTTTAACTGCGCAGCTCTCCACAAGAAGGGTGTGTTATTCAGGCATGGACGAGAATATTTCGACTGCTTTCATTCTCACTTCGCATTACATTACACCCTGATGAAGGAGTGTGACGTGTTTCTACGGTCCCAAGTCTAATGACCTTTTATAGACAAGGTCTTAAAGACACACATCGCATTTTGGAAAACTCAATTCGGCTGGGAAAATGGCTGTAAAAATATTTCTGTTCGACTTAGAGAAATAATTCAAACCTTTTTAGAAACTATAGACTGTTATCTATCCAACAGTAGTAAATATATGCATATTGTAAAATAAAAAGTTTCTTAGGAGGCCGTTTGAAAATGTGCACATATTTTCCAGTTTTTTCAATATTCACCTTGCAGCCATAAGAGGTTAACAAACAGTGACTTATTATTATTATTATTATTATTATTGCTGTACTGTCTAGAACTACCTTAACAAACAGTGACTTATTACTATTATTATTAATATTATTATTATTATTGTTGCTGTACTGTCTAGAACTACCTTAACAAACAGTGACTTATTATTATTATTATTAATATTATTATTATTATTGTTGCTGTAAATGGAAATGAACTGCACCCGCCTTCCCCTGGATGTCAGTAACCAATGAGAAGTGGAATGGGCTCTCTACGTAGCTGTCCGAGTTTATAAAGCCACGTGGAACGAGAGGAGCCGTCTTTTTCTCGTTCGTCATGGCGCAAAGAAAGAGCTCAGGATGAAATTTTGGAACGCTCAGTTATCGACCTTAGATGTATCCGTCTGTAATTTAATTAAATATAGGTGATGGAAACATCATAACGTAGTTATTTTAAACCGAGTTATATCAGTTTATGCGAGTATATTGTTATTTTTGGCATTTTCTTAGTATTCTATTATCAGGATTTGGCCATGTCTGCTCCACATGGCTGTTGTTAGCTGCTAAATACGAAGTTGAAGACGATGTTTTACAAGAAAGAAACGATTCTTCTGGACAATGGACACATTGACCAAGATTCTGATGGCAGCTCGTCCAAAAGTAAGAATTATTTATGATATTATTCCGTATTTATGTGGGAAAATGTAATAGTGTTTGGTCGCCATATTTGCAGGCACTGGTCTGGCTGTAAGGCACACTATATGTCTAGTAACGTTAATTTTAAAAATCTAACACAGCGATTGCATTAAGAACTAATTTATCTTTCAATTGGTGTCCAACTTATATTTTTTAGTCAAGTTTATGAATAGTTTTTTTATTATAATAGGCGCTTCTCCAAGATGGCGACGCCCAAATGCATGCAATGTTTTTACAGATTACATTGTATAACCACGATTTATGCTGCTAAATATGCACATTTTCGAACAAAAGCTATATGCATTGTGTAATATGCTGTTACAGGACTGTCATCTGAAGAATTCTGAGAAGGTTAGTGAAAAAATTAATATATTTGGTGGCGATAACGATATCGCCCCTTTTGCCTGGATTCAATGCTGGGGTGATGTTAGCTCATATGGTATGCTAATCTAACGATTTATTGTGTTTTCGCTGTAAAACACTTAGAAAATCTGAAATATTGTCTGGATTCACAAGATGTTGGGCTTTCA
>NW_019949226.1:12302-13373 GCF_002910315.2 Salvelinus sp. IW2-2015 | reverse complement strand
ACACCAAAGCTAAGAGGTGAGAAGACAATTTTTGAAACAATTATTAACAGTTTATTTACAAAATGCATCACATTTGTTTTTTCATCAGAAATGGTTGCTTATGGGTACCTTCAATATTACTGTTGTCAGATTATCAGTTAATAGATTTTAGATGGGTATATCTTTATTAAATTATTATTACTATTATTACTGTCCTCTTTTTCAAGATGTGGCTGATTTGAACAGCCAGAATACATTTTTGAAATAAGATAATTTATTTTTTACGACATCTTGTTTCTAAATGGCTGCTGGGTAATTTGATATGCATCTAAATTTTCATTCGTTGACATCGAATTGTGCGAATGATGCACAGGTTCACTGAGTTACAAACCAAAAGGACAGGTCTAGCTCATTGATTTGTAGGTCTGACGCCGTTGCTACCTCAGATTATGAGCCTAGCAGGTGTTGTGAATGAGTTATGTAGTACCATCAGATGGCCACAGGGAGGAGCAAGAGAGACGTAAACCCATAATGTTTTTTGCCTTAAAAACCCTAAACCAAACAATCAATCAAATGTATTTATAAAGCCCTTTTTACATCAGCAGATGTCACAAAGTGCTATACATAAACTCTAACCCTACGTATTACCTATTTTAGCCTTAACCCCTAGTCCTAGGTATAACCTATTTTAACCTTAACCCCTTGTCCTAGGTATAACCTATTTTAGCCTTAACCCTAATTCTAGGGTAGGGTAGCCTAGAACACTTTTAGAAACTATTTTCGTAATAATATTATGTTAGTAAATAGAATTATAGTACCAAACAGCATTTTGATTATTTTGTTAATCAAAACCTGTCTAAGCATTTTGCTTTTTTTGTTTTGTTATTTTATTATATATATTATTGCAAGGCAGAATACTTGCTCAACAAGACACATTACTTATATTTTTCTAATATGGTTTGAACTGTGTGACCTAGTAACTTCTATGTGAAAGTCCAGCAATTAGCGTGGGATAGGTGGGGCAGGTTTGAGATCTAAGGAATTAACAAGAAAAATACACTTTATTTCTCAGCTGCCTCACCAATGTCTGTA
>NW_019949226.1:0-11837 GCF_002910315.2 Salvelinus sp. IW2-2015 | reverse complement strand
GAGAAGGCAGAGCAGGTCGATGCTGGTTGATGAATTTGACAATGAATGTACGTGGAAAATACGTTTTTCTCGACCAGAGATGACTGAATTAATGTTCAGGCTTATTGATAATCGTTAGGTTAATGAAGTATAATTTCAAAACATGAGCATAGAAACAGGTAATAATAAACATGAATCATCATTATATTACTTCACAGTAATCTGTTAAATGCTTTTTCAGTCCTTCCTCTTGCGTTAGCAGTGTGGAAAGGGACAGAAAGAAGCACACAGGAGTTTTCCTGTGAGGGMGAGTGGTGGTGTATCCAGGGAGAAAACTAAACTCATCTTCTGAAATGTCATTTGTGGTCTTATGCTGCCATCTATTGGAATTATGTAGCAACTGCAGTAGTACTGAATAATGTGTAATTCCTTACTAAAGTAGTAATTACTCAGAATTGTAAAATATAACATTTTCTAGTTCATTTTACCACTTACAACTATAGAAAACCCCATGTATAGCATAACAAACAATGAAACTGACATTAACCAAAAACACAATACATATAGTTAATTATAAATAAAAAAATCTATTTATTTAGATGGGTGACATTATCTGCCAAAGTAACAGCCCTGTAGACAAAGGAGAGCTCTCCAGTAGGTACCAAAATATTCAAACGCCATTTTCTCAAACGTACAAGTTCATCATCTTTCAAAGCAGAATGACTTTCCCATTGTTCCTCAACTGTAGTGTCTGATATACCATTTTTCAAGCTATGATTCTCTGCTTTTATCCAATGTAAAAAACACCATTGCAAATTTTTCTACATAAGTAGTGTATGTTATACAATTTTCTAGCTCCGAGTCTTGACTATTAAAACCTAGCAGTACTACTTATTGCTCCGAGAGTGAGGCAGATATATAGCATTATGCAAAAAAACATTATTATTTGTCCCTCTGAAATGAAACCTTCAAGTGATAGATTATAAACAAATGCATGTCTGTCATTGAAGAACCCCATGCCATGATTAGATAGTGAAAAATCACACCAATCTCTTTCATAACTTCTTTAAAGAATAAAAGCTAATTTACAAACATTTCTGAAAATGGATATATATAACGTTTGGAAAAAAACTCTTCTCATGTTACCCCATCTGAGCTCAGAGTAGATGAGAGATGTAATGTTTGTCTCTGTTGTGTTGAAGCCCAATCAAGCAGGAGAGACCAGCCTCCCCTGTACCCAGCTATGTGTCCATGAAGAGTGACAAGTCTATGGAACCTCCTATAATGTTTAGAGAGGGAGACTTTTCTACTGAACAAAGGTAAGAAGAACTCATGGGTCATGGTCAGTGAGTTAAACAACACTGTCTCTAGTCATTTCTCCTCTCCCATTTTTCGGGTTGCCCGTCCAATCAAGCTGGATTAGTAAGGACAAGGTATGACAATGAGTCACGTAATGTGTAATATGCTATTTATTTATTAACTAAGTAATTAAATGGCAATGCAACTTTCGTATTATACGGGTTCACTGCCACCACCCGTGACAGAGGATTGGACAAGGGAACTGAGCTTAGTTCCTGACAAAGATATAATAATACTCATGACAAGAGATAGTCCAGCTTCGGCCTGGGAATCCCATGTCAGAGAGACCAGCTCCTCCCCTGTACCCAGAGTGTGTCCATGAAGAGTGACTGGTCTATGATGCATCCTATATATAGGGAGAGGGTAGACTTTTCTAGGCTGCAAGTAAGAGAACTCATGGGTCAATGGTGTCAGTGAGTTATGTACAACCTGTCTCTTAGTCATTGTCTCCTCCCATTTTCAGCATTTTATTTTTGATGGTTCATGAATCCATAGGCTAATCCTTTTGTCCATTTATAGTCCTAAAACTAATATTAAAACAAACACAACTGTCCCTCCTCTGTGTGTGTACCGAACACTGTGCGAATCTGTGTGTGTGTGTGCGTGTGTGCGTGTGTGGGTGTGCGGATTGATTAGGTAAATGTGTGGTGTCATGTTGTCCGTGTGTGTGTGACAACCACTGTGGGGTGTGGCCACTGGGAGGTGTGGTGTGTGTGCAATGTGTGTAGTGTGTGGGTGTGTGTGTGTGTGTGTGTGTGGTGTGTGTGTGAAACAAACCAAAATGAAAGGTGAGTTTAGTGTGTGTGGCTGGTGTGTGTGTGTGTGTACTCCCTGGATGACGGAGAATTGTAATGCTATGTGTTTAGTCACACAGAACAACAGGAAGGAGATACGAGAAAGTCCAGAGATCTCAGTGGTCAGTCTTCCCAGAGTCATCAAACAGACCTGGCTCCATATTCAGTGTTATGTGGTGCCTTGTTTATGTACATTTTTAGTGTTTACCTCAAGTAAGTTGAACCTGTCAATCAATTCATTAAGGGAATGTGTTGATGAGAAAAGCATTTTGTATCTTGCTTACTTATTTACTTGATTTATTTCAGTTGGCTTGAAGAGAATATGATGACATTTGTGAAGAACAGAGACTGAAGATGTTCAAGAGGATTCATTAGTCCAGAACTCCAGAGGCTTTAGAGAGTTAAGAAGCAGGATAGGGAAGTGGATGGATGCTGAAGATTGAGAGGCAGGAGAGCCCCATGCACAGAGGAGGGGCTCTGAAAGATCACACTGCACATCCTGAGAACATGAACCAGAAGGAGCTTGCTGACACACTGAGGAAAATGTAAGATCTGTGCTGCCTCATGTTGAATCTGCTTTTTATAACATTTTTGACAGCTTATAGCTAAGAGTAGTTTGTGTAACTTCAATGATATTGTGAGCGCCCTTAACTAGAGGCGAATGACCTCATACAAGTGCAGCAGCAAGCGGCTGGTGTTTGTTAATTTTAGAGAGGAGAGAACAACATTAATAATACCATCAATAATACTATAATATTATAATCAGTCCACAACCAGTCTGTATTTGCACGTATTGAACAGTTGACACTTATACATCAGGTTAAGAGATAATTGGATTATAATGTAAAACGTTATAAACGTCCTTACAATACTGGTTTAGTCATTAAAACAGACGTAATATTTAATATCCCTCTGTGTATTTCTGGATTTCAGGATTTGTGTTGCTGTGATTGCCAACGTTGAACTCAAAAATCTAATCTAAGTAAGAAGTGGTTCAATTGATAATTTAGGGAATCGCGTATTAACAAGGAAACCAACACTTCTCTAATAAGATCTACACAGAGCCACATCACAGAGGTGAACAGGAGGAGGTCAATAATAACATGAGCTGAGACAGATTGAGACCACAACCAGGAAAGGCAAGACCCACCCCCCCAGGAGACGCGTGCGGAATCAAATGTTAATGCACATCTTCAAACCCTTAAACTGGACAGACAAACGTAATCAGAACTGTGCTGGACAAAGGGAGTCGCTATGTGGGCTGGTATTGGAAAAACAGTCTCTTGCAGAAGTTCATTATCTGGACTGGCTGGAAGGAAAAGCAAAATCAGATGTCCAATTTGTATTTTTTCATTCCCCTTTCCGGAGCTGATTTTTGATGAAAGAGGACAAACACACTTTTTTCTCATTGAACTTCTCCAATCATTCTCAAAGGAAACCAACAATCAAGAAATCTCCATCTACAACAGTACAAAGTTCTGTTCATCCTTTGATGGGGGCTGGAATGGAGTGCGGACTGCCCCGGGACTTCCAAGAAGAACAAAAATCTGTTGTTGTACGTCACAGAGTCAACCTCAGTGGATGTTCTGGCTGACAAATCTCATTCAATTGGATAATTCTGCTTCCTCTCTGCTCTCCTTTGGGATAACTATGTCCGACCTGCAGGCAGCCCAATAAGATCCCTTCAGGGTGTGTGACCGAGGTGACAGAGGTACGAGGGTTCATGACCAACAGAAGGAGGATGTACTTCAGAAGAGAGTTCAAGTGATAAGGACCTGGCCAGACAGAATCATCTCACAGCATAAAGACATCAAGGAGCCCATTCCACATCATGTGACATTCCAATCTTCTTTTTGGTATTTTTCTGCAACAGTCCTTGACACCTGCATAGAGGATCATAATGAGAGAAGAGATGCCGCAAGCGACTACTGACTTGAAGATGTACACCACACTTGGTGGTGTGTTCAACCAAACAGAAGGATGAAAATATCTTGGGAAAGAAGAGACAGGTCCACACTGGAGATAAAGAGAGCTTCTGGTCACTGGGAAAACTGGCTTTTCAATGGTGTGTGAAGGGCAATCTGATTTTCTGATGAAGAAAGACTGATAAAGAGGGCTTGGCATTGATGTCAATGAAGCCTCAGTGATACTCGAGGATGTGCACAAAGCTCTTTAAAGAGGAATGTGGGCAGGTGACGCAGGACAAAGGGTTACTGCGTTTGTTCATCTGAGCATTCAGGAGTTGCTGGCTTGTTCTGTATATGTGTTTCCTCTCATTCATCAACAACAATGAGAATGCGTGATGGATGATCCTCAATCAATGTTCAGAACTTTTTGTCGCTTTTCAGAAACAAGGTTGATTACTGAAAAAGTTACTTTCTACAGGGGAGAGCGTGTGTGAGAAAAGCCTTACAAAGATGAGTACGGGAAACCTGCGACGGCTTTTTCCTCCGCTTCTTTCTGGGGCCTCTTCACTGCGAGTCCAATCAGAAGATATACGACGGTCTACTGACAAAGACACAGATAAGCAGGTCACAGAGCACATGAGAAACATTTGAAGGATACATCAAGGAGAAGATCAGGAAATCCTCTCCAGAGAGGAGGCGATTCAATCTGTTCCACTGTGGGCTGAAATGACTGAATGACCATTCTCTTAGTGGAGGAGATCCAAAGCTACCTGAGAATCAGGAAAGTCTCTCAAAACCCAACCGTGTCACCTTGCACAGTGGTCAGTCTGCGTCTTTGTGTTGCTGACTTCAGAAAAGGAGCTGGATGTGTTTGACCTGAAGAACATACTCCAGATCAGAGGAAGGTCTTCTGAGGCTGCTGCCATGGTCAAAGCCTGCCAGAGCTGTGTCTGTGAGTAAATAAAATGACATATAAGAACTAATCATCAGGAAGAAATATTCAGTTTAAGAGAAAAATAATGTTATATAATATGTATAATATATATATATATATAATATTATAGTGAATAACATATTGAATCAGTACATGATTTTCAATCTGGATAACAAAATGGACCAGTACAATTCTAGGAGTCGCAAATATGTGTGAGAAAATTTAACCAAATGCCATGAGAATCATATATGTATGATTGTGGAGGAATTAACGTAAATGGCATCTGCCATTGTCCTTCTACACTACTTGGTGTTAAATTAACAGATGTGTTTGCTGAAAGTCATATGATCTCTTTGCAGGCTGTTCAGGCTGTGGAGTCACAGAGGAAGGCGTTGCTCGCTCTCTCGTGTCTCAGCTCTGAGGTCAAAAACGACCTCCTCACACCTGAGATGAGCTGGAACCTGAGTAACAATGACCTGAAGGATTCAGAGTGAAGCTTGCCTCTGCTGGACTGGGGATTCCCCACTGTAAACTGGTATGACATCTGAGGTCATATTCCTGTAGTTGGTCAACAAGTGTAACTGTGCACCAGATCCACAATGTTTACCAACACAACATAGTCCACACCATATGTGTTTTGGACAGTTAAGCTTACAGTTTTACATTTGGGTATGACTGTCCTTTCCAGGCATCTTTGGATTGGATATAATGTTTCATTTTACCGTGACAGTCAGAAATGTCACGCGCTTTCATATTTTATATTTGGATACAGTCGGCTTGCCAAAACTTTTCCCTCCCCTTGGCATTTTTCCTATTTTGTTGCCTAAAAAACATGTAATTAAAATAGATGTTTTGGGGGTTTGTAGCAGATTGCATTTACCAACATGCCTACCACTTTGAAGATGCAAATATTTTTTTATTGTTAAACAACCATAAATAAGAGAAGAAAATAACTAGTGTAGCATACCTACTTTACACCCCCAAAGTCAATTACTTTGTAGAAGACACCTTTTACAAGAATGTACAGCTGTAAGGCTTTTGGGGTATGTGCTCTATAAAGCTTGGCACATTGAGCCACTGGGTGTTTGACCAGTTATTCAAGGCAATGTAACTTGTGCTCCAGCTCACTTGGGCAAGTTGGATGGGCTCCTCTGGGTGTACGTCGCCCAATCTGGAAAGTCATTCCACAGATTCTCATTGGATTGAGGTACTATGCTTTGACTATATGAACCAGTACAAAGACATTGACAGTTTTTCCCTGTTTTAAACCACTGTCGATGTGTTGCTGGTTTAGCAGATCTCAAATTCTCTTGCGAAGACTGAAACAGGTTATCACTCTCCATAATTCCCTGTATTTAGCGCATCCTCATATCCTTCAATTCTAACCAGTTCCCCAGTCCCTGCCGATGAAAACATACCCGCGACCTTAGCATGATCTCTGCCGACCACCGTGGCTTCCTGTGGGGATGGTGTTCTCGCCCAAAGGTGATGAGGAGGTGTTTGGGGGCTGCGTCCAGGATCATAGCGTTTCCTTTGATGGCCCATAAAGCTTTCCAATTTTAGTATTCATCTACGACCAAGACTAGAACCCTTTGTTCCATACTGTTGGGTGTCTCCCACATGGCCTTTTTGACGTACGGCCAAACGTGTTGCTTATTTTTTTCTTTTGAAAGCGAAATCGTATTTTATTCTGGCCACACTTCCGTAAAGCCCAGCTCTGTGTTGTGTACGGCTTTAAATTGGTCCTATGGAAGATACTTCCAATCTCTTGCGGTGGAGTTTTGCAGCTCCTTCAGGGTTAATCTTTGGTCTCTTTGTTGCCGGCTTCTGATTTTAATGCCCTCCGTTTTCTGTTCTGTGAGTTTTGGTGGGCGGCCCTCTCTTGCAGGGGTTTTTTGTGGGTGCCATATTCTTTCCATTTTTTAATAATGGATTCTTAATGGGCTCCTTGGGGATTTTCAAGTTTTCAGATTATTTTTTTATAACCCAACCCTGATTCTGTACTTCTCCTCACTTTTGTCCCGTGAACCTGTTTGGAGGAGCTCCGTGGTTCTTCATGGTGCCGCTTGCTTGATGGGTGTGGGTCCCGTGCTTAGTGGGTTGTTAGACTTTGGTCCCTGACCTGTTTTTGGGAGAGCTCCTTGGTCTTCATGGGTGCCGCGTTGCTTGGTGTGTGTTGTCCCGTGCTTAGTGGAGTGTTGTGTCTCTGGGGGCCTTGCAGAACAGGTGATATACACTGAGATCATGTGACAGATGTTCATGTGAACTAGTTGCACAACAGGTGACTGTATTTAACTAATTATGTGACTTCTGAAGGAAATTGTGGTTGCACCAGATATTTTTTAGGGGCTCTAGCAAATGGGGGTGAATACATTATGAACGCACCACGTTTTCTGTTTTTAATCCCCCAAAAATCTTCATTTCTCTTGACCAATTTGGACTATTTGTTGTTTGTTCCATTTACATGGAAATCGAAAATAAAATCTATTTAAAATTACAATTGCTGTAATGCACAAATTAGGAACAACCACCAAGGGAGGGATGATACCCCAAATAATCCCATTGAAGAAGTCTTCATTTTTGAATTTCACAGTATATTGGTAGTGGTGAGAGGTTAGATGTTTTGTTTAGGCCTCTGTTATTGGTATGGTAGAGGTTAACATGTTTTGTTGTAGCCTCTTGTTATGTTGGTAATGGTGAGAGGTTTAGCATGTTTTGTTGTGCCTCTGTTATTGGGTAATGGGGGAGAGGTTAGCATGTTTTGTTGTAGCTCTGTTAGTGGTATGTGTGAAGGTTAGCGATGTTTTGTTTAGCCTCTTATTAGGTAATTGAGAGGTTAGGCATGTTTTGTTGTGCCTCTGTTATTGGGTAATGTTGAGAGGTTAGCATGTTTTTGTTGTAGTCTCTGTTATTGGTAATGAGTGGAGGTTACCATGTTTTGTTGTAGCCTCTGTTATTGGTGTGAACTTTAATGGTGAGAGGTTAGGCATGTTTTGTTGTAGCCTCTGTTATTGGTAATGGTGAGAGGGTTAGCATGTTTTTGTTGTGCCTCTGTTATTCGGAATTTGGTGAAGAGAGGTTGTAGTGGCATGTTCTTGCTTGTACGCGATCTCCTCTTTTTATTGCTAATGGTGAGGAGGTTAGCACTGTTTTGTAATGCATGCCTCTTGTTATTGGTAATGGGTGAGAGCCAGAGTTAGCATGTTTGTTGTAGCCTCTGTTATTCTAATGGTGAAGAGGTTAGCATGTTTGTGTTAAAGCCTACTGGTATTGGCTAATGTGTGAGAGGTGCATTTGTTTTTGTTGGTGGTAGCCTCTTTATTGGGTAATGTGAGAGGGGTTAGTTATGTGTTTGTTGTCAGTCTCCTGTTATTGGTAATGGTGGGGAGAGGTTAGCATGTTTTGTTGTAGCCTCTTTTATTGGTAATGGTGAGAGGTTTAGCATGTTAGAGGCATTGTTTTTGTTGTAGTCTCTGTTATTGGTATATGGTGATTAGGTGTAGACATGTTTTGTTGTAGCCTTCTGTTATGGCTAATGGTGATGAGGTATAGCATGTTAGCTGTTTGTTGTGCCTTGTCTTGTTAGGGTTGGTAATGGTGAGAGGTTAGTATGTTTTGTTGTAGTCTCTAACTCCTTCTCACTCATATTATTTTTTATTATTTTTATTTCACCTTTATTTAACCAGGTGAGCGTAGTGAGAACAAATTTCGTTCATTTTGCCAAACTGCGACTGGCCAAGATAAAGCAAGCAATTCGACCACATACAACACACAGAGTTACTTACACATGAATAAACAAAAACATAGTCAATAATTACAGTCGAGACAAAAGAAAACAAAAAGTTTATATCTAACCAGTGTTGCCAATGAGGATAAGATAAGGAGTTAAGGCAATTAATAGTCCATGGTGGCGAGTAAGTAATTACATTATAGCATTAAACACTGGAATGGCAGATGTACAGGAGGATGAATGTGCAAGTAAAGATACTGGGGTGCAAAGGAGCCAAGATAAATAAATACAGTATGGGGTTATGGGGGCATGAGGTAGATGAGATGGGCTGGTTTACATGATGAGCTATGTACAGGTGCAGTGATCTGTGAGCTGCCTCTGACAGCTGTGCTTAAAGCTTAGGGAGGGAGATAGAAGTCTCCAGCTTCAGAGATTTTTGCCAGTTTCGTTCCAGTCATTGGGCAGCAGCGCAACTGGAAGTAGAGAGGCGAGCCAAATGAGCGAAGGCTGGCTTTGGGGGGACCCAATGAGAAACAATACCTGTAGGAGCGGTGCTACGATGATGAGGTTCGCTGTTGCCTATGCCGGGTGCCCGCTGAAGATAGTAGATAAGGCGGGCGCTTATACTAGCAGAGGCTTTAGTAGTGACCTGACCAGATGGTTTTTGGCGTACGAGTATGATTTAGCTGTCGAATGGCAGCCATAACGAGGAGCTCAGCGTCGCGAGTGGTGGGGATGGTGCATTAGTGGGGGACTTTTGGTTGACAAAAGGCGGATGGCACTGTGTGATAAACTGCATCCAATTCGTATTGGGAGCTAGTGAGTGTTGGAGGACTATTTTATAGATGACATCGCGCGAAGTCGAGGATGCGCGGTAGGAGCATGGTCCAGTTTTACGAGGTTATGTTGGCGGGCATTGAGTGAAGGATTGCTTTGTGTTTGGCGACAATAGGAAGCCGATTTCTAATTTTAATTTTGGTTGGAGGTTGCCTCTCAATGTTGAGGAGTCGTGGGTAGCGGGTTTACGAGTCTAACAAACAAACGCTAGGGTATTTGGTAGTTTGGGTATCCACATATTACTAAATCAGAGACCGTTCCAGGGCAGTTAGTGGACTGTCTTGGGACGAAGCCACTGTCCGGGCGACGGGGCCTCGGGGCCTGGTGTGGGCCAGTGGATCAGTTTGGCCAGAAGTATTACCAGAATGGTGTGGTCTGGTAGAGAGAGGTGGATCAGTAGAATCTACCAGCAGCGAGAGAGCTCGACATTATTGTGTATTACAGTAGTAACGCGAGTCAGCCACAAGAAATTTGACTCCACATGTAAGGCACCCCCATAGAGGGAAGCTGCACCAGTGTCGAGACCACGGGTAGGGTCTCACTTCGCCGACTATTGACTAGCCCCCTGAATCTTAATCAGAGTGTGAGTAGTTGGTGAAGTACCGTCTCAGGCGAGGAATCATTTAGAAAAACCAAGGCTGTTGGAGTCTTGCCAATAGAATGGGGTGATTGACAGAGTCGGAAGCCTTGGCCAGGGTCAGGGTATTTGAGATACGCGGTGGACCTGGCCACAGTAATGGTCTGTTATGTCTGGATAAGGTCCCGGCCAGTTTGGATGATATCGTTGGCAGGACCTTGAGCGTGGCTGAGGTCGCCCCCCTATGACCAGCCGCATGAAAGCCAGATTGCATAGGGGAAAAGGCTAGTTACGGTGTGAAGATATCAAAGTGTGTCCGGTTCCCATCCTGTCTAATAGACTTGGCTTTCCAGAGGAGGACCTTAGAATACGAGGGCAGGATAGTTTAATCGCGTCTGTAGCAATTTGGGGTCTTAGGAGTGTTCTGGCCCCCTTTTGAAGAGGGGGATACTGCGGGGCAAGCTCTTTCCAACTCTTTGGGAATCTCAGACGATACGAAAGAGAGTGGTAAACAGGCTAGTAATTGTGGTGCAAACAATTTCAGCAGCTAATTTTTAGAAAAGAGAGGGTCCAGTTGTCTAGGCCCGCTGATTTGTAGGTTCGTCCAGATTTGGCAAGTTTTTAAAACATCAAGCATACTTTCCTCGGATTTGAGACGGAAGGGAGACGTGTACTAGGGGTGGTAGGCTTGGGCGAGTTGCGGTGGGAGAGTGCAGGGCTGTTGGACCGGAAAGGGGACCCACGGTGTGGGAGCGTAGGTGGACTTCAGGTGGAAGCAATGGCCAGCCGTTTTTGAGATGTAAAGGGATCGATGGGTTGAAATTCTCAATTTATCGTAGGGTGATCAGTGTTTCCTGGTGCTCAGTGCGGGGTGGGCAGCTGGGAGGTAAGTGTGCTCTTTTGCTCGCGATAGGACTTTACCAGCCTGTCCCAGAACTTTTTGAGTTTGCTGCTACAGGATGCAAATTTCCTGCTTGGAAAAAGCGTTAGCCTTGCTTCCTAACTGCCTGATAGCAATATATTTGTTGCCTGAACTTCCTTGAATAAGTCTCGCATATCACGGGGGCTATTCGATTCTAATGCAGGAACGCCACAGGATGGTGTGTGGTATTGACATGGTCAATGGCAGTCAGGTTCTTGTGAGAGAAACAGAAGGGCGTATATCTTTTCCTGGTTCAAACATTTTGAAAGGGGCATGCTTATTTACAGTATGGTGCAGGAAGGACACTTTTAAGAATGACCAGGCGTTCCTTTCTTACTGACGGGGATGAGTCAATATCCTTCAGGATACCCGGGCCAGGTCGATTAGGAGGGCGCTGCTCGCTGAAGTGTTTTTTAGGGAGCGTTTGATTGTGATGAGGGGTTGGTCGTTTGACCGCAGACCCGTTACGGATGCAGGCAATGAGGCATAGTGATCGTGGAGATCTTGGATGAAAACAGCTGGAGGTGTATGTGGAGGGCAGTTGGTTAGAGAAGATTGTTGGTGCGTATCGTGCCCAGTGTTGACGGAATGTGGGGTTGTTACCTGGTGGCTTCATTAGACAATTTGTGAGGAGATTGAGGGCATCAAGCTCTAGTTGTTCCGGCTTATGGGCCGGGAGAGGTAGTTTATGAAGCACGGGGGTTTTTTTCCCCGTCCCGTTTTAGGTCACCTAGCAGACGAGCTCTGACAACAAGAGAGAGCGAGCTAGGCCCCAGTTCACTATGGTGTCCATAAGGC
>NW_019949225.1:13683-19013 GCF_002910315.2 Salvelinus sp. IW2-2015 | reverse complement strand
GGGAGTACCACAGTCTACTACAGCTGCCAGCCCTGCTGTACCACACAGCTTCCCTGACGCAGGCACACGACACACACCACAGCACTTCTACTCAACACCTCCACAGGTAACACTCACCACACTCACATGTACGCGCAGACACACCATGTATGTACACACACGCTGTGTTTTTGTTCACACAAGCTGGCAGCATTTACGTCAATGCATGTCATAATTACAACCTGCTTTGTCCTCCTTTCTCTTTCTCTGTCCTCTCTCCCGCCCATCCCACTCTCCTTCTCCCCCCATTCCACTCTCCTCTCCCTCCCCATCTCCTCTTCTCCCCTTCTCCCCACCCCATCTCTCTCTCTCACTCCCCATCTCTCTCTCCTTCTCCCCCCCATCTCTCTCTCTCTCCCTTCTCCCCTCCCCATCTCTCTCTCCTTCTCCCCTCCCATCTCCTCTCCTTCTCCCCTCCCATCTCTCTCTCTTTTCCCCTTCCCCTCCCCATCTCTCTTCTCTCTCCCCTTCTCCCCCCCATCTCTCTCTCCTTCTCCCTCCCCATCTCTCTCTCTCTCCCCTTCTCCCCCCCATCTCTCTCTCCTTCTCCCTCCCTCTCTCTCCCCTTCTCCCTTCTCCCTCCCCATCTCTCTCCCCTTCTCCCCTCCCCATCTCTCTCTCTTCCCCTCCCCATCTCTCTCCCCTCCCCATCTCTCTCTCTCCCCTTTCTCCCTCCCATCTCTCTCTCTCTCTCTCCTCCTCTCTCTCTCTCTCTTCTCCCTCCCATCTCTCTGTCCCTTCTCATCTCTCCTCTCTCCCTCTCTCCCTCCCATCTCTCTCTCTCTCCTTCTCCCCTCCCTCCCCATCTCTCCTCTCTCTCTTCTCCCCTCCCATCTCTCTCTGTCTCTCTCCTCCATCCTCTCTCTCTCTCCTTTCTCCCCTCCCCATCTCTTTCTCTCTCTCCTTCTCCCTCCTCCATCTCTCTCTCTCCTCCCCATCTCTCCTCTCTCTCTCTCTCCCTCCCATCTCTCTCTGTCTCTCTATCTATCTCTACCAGGGTGATTCTACCAGGTGACAGCAAGCGTGTAGAGTTTATATTTAAGTCGAGGTCCAGGCATCAGGACAGAGAGGTGTGCGTCTCAACACACACCCTGTCCTGCTGGGCGAGCCTCCACCAGGTGACACTAGGGGCGTGGCTCTCTACCAGACAAGACCGCCGACCAGAGACACGCCCTGGAGGTCTGTGTGGGGAGGGAGGGTGGGTGGGAGGTGAGGGAGGGAGAGTGGAGAGAGGAGGGTGTGTGGGGAGGGAGGTGTGTGTGAGGAGGGAGGGTGGTGTTGGTGGGAGGGGGGAGTGAGGGAGGGGGTGTGGGAGGGAGGTGTGTGTGGGAGGGAGTGTGTGTGAGAAGAGGGTGTGTGTGGAGGAGAAGGGTGTGGGGAGGGGAGTGTGTGTAAGAAGGGAGGTGTGTTGTGGGAGGTCTGTGTGTGTGTGGGGGAGGGGGTGTGTGGGGAGGAGGATGTGTGAGGAGGGAGGAGGGAGGGAGGGTGTGGGGAGGTGTGTTGTGAGGAGGAGAGGGAGTGTTTGAGGAGGAGGTGTGGGGAGGTGTGTGTGAGGAGGAGGAATGTGTGAGGAGGGAGGTGTTGAGGAGGAGGGAATGTGAGGAGGAGGGAGGGTGTGGAGGAGGTGTGTGTGAGTAGGAGGAGGGTGTGAGGAGGAGGAAGGATGTGAGGAGGAGGAGTGTGAGGAGGAGGAGGTTGTTTTAACTTCACAGTTGAATAAGCATAATTTGTGTTTGTGTATTCATGTGTTTATGTGTGATGTTTAATTTTGTGATGTGTGTGTGTGTGTGTGTGTGTGTGTGTGTGTGTGTGTTGTGTTGTGTGTGTGTGTATGTGTGATTTGTGTCTCTCTCTCTGTGTTGTGTGTGTGTGTGTGTGTGTGTGTGTGTGTGTGTGTGGTGTGTGTGTGTGTGTTGTGTGTGTGTGTGTGTGTGTGTGTGTGTGTGTGTGTGTGGTGTCGTGTGCGTGCGTGCGTGCGTGCTGCGTGTGTGTAGAGGAGCTGCCAGCAGAGAAGGCTTTCGTCAGTGTGTCGGTCGTTTGTTGACGTGTTACGAGGCGTCCTCACCCCAGAGAGACCCGGCTCCCCTGCGGAGCTCTACACCACCGAGGAAGAACACTCTCCACAACAGGAACCCAGAGTTCACTCCACCTCGAAGGTAGACTCAGAGAGATGACCTCGCGTGCACCAAGTAAACACATATCCGCTCAATTTACACCAAACTAAGAGGCATACCTCTCTGCTGTTTATGGTTCCCGTGGCTTACCACGTCGTCGGAGCGAGAAAGTGCACCCTGTGAGAGCAAAGTCTTGCATTGAGCTCATCTTAATATCTGGATGCTGCTCGTTGCAATCTGCTGAGTCCTTTAACAAAGACGGGCGGCAAAGAATGCCCCTGCAAAATCAATAGACTGTCACGACCACAGACTCCTAAGCACGGGTCAGAGACACTAAAACAGCTCTGAACGTTCCTTCTCATTCCAACAGCCAGCATCACACTCTGAGTCCATTCTCTTCCACACAGCCAGCATCATACTCTGAGTCACTCGTCCAGTTACTCACGTCCATTCCTTCAACAGCCAGCTCATCCTCAGTCCACTCAGTCCACACAGCCAGCATCACACTCTGAGCATTCTCTCAGTAAACGTCTCATCCTAGCATTCTCAGCACCATCATCACTCTAGCGTCCATTCTCTCAGATCCACACACCAGCATCTACTCTACATCATCTCTCAGATCCACACCAGCACACACTCTATTGTGCCTCTCAATGGAACCCTATATAGGCACTATTTTTGACGAGTTCCCATAGTTGCAGTAGTGCACTATGTAGGGAATAGGATGCTGGACGCACCCTGATTCATCCTTAACAATCAAATGAATATGTTGACAATAATTGGTCAAAAGATCAGAATTGGGCTGCCTGTGTAAGATCAATTGGGCTTCCGTGTTTTAACATCAGAATTTGGCTGCCTGGTAAAGATCAGAATTGGGCTGCCTGTTGAAGATCAGAATTGAGCTGCCGGTTTTAACATCAGAATTGGGCTTCCTGTGTAAGATCAGAATTGGGCTGGCCTGGTTAAACATCAGAATTGGGCTTCCTGTTTTAAACATCAGAAATTGGCTGCCTGTAAACATCAGAATTGGCTTCCTGTTTAAACATCAAAATTGGCTTCCTGTTTAAACATCAGAATTGGGCTGCCTGTTAAAACATCAGAATTGGCTTCCTGTTTAAACATCAGAATTGGGCTTCCTGTTTAAACATCAGAATTGGCTTCCTGTTTAAACATCAGAATTGGGCTGCCTGTTGTAAAGATCAGAATTGGGCTCCTGTGTAAAGATCAGAATTTAAGTGCCTGTTTTAAACATCAGAATTGGGCTTCCTGTTTAAACATCAGAATTGGGCTGCCTGTGTGAGACAGAAAGAGCTAGGGTCTTGTCTCTGTAGGGACAACACAGGACGCAGCCTCAGTTAGACATTGTGTGTCCAAAATGGCACCCTATTCCTTATATAGTAGAGTGTGCACTACTTTTGACCAGGGCCCTGGTAGTAGTGCACTATATAGTAGAGTGTCCAATCAAAAACATATATTTTGACCAATGGGTAAATATGTGCATTGTGTAGATACTCCTCTGWGAAAACCAATGGACCTCATGTCTCTATGATAATCTGTTTAAAAGTTATTGGAGTTTTTAACCTTGTAGGATGGCCAGAATTAGGGCGACTAAATCAATGGAGGCCAGATGAATGTTTTTGTCCTGAATCAGGATAATAGCATGGAGTCAGAGAATGAAGGCTAACTGACAGGTTCACCGTTGAACTCCATCCTTCTTCTTGAAGCCACAGGGCATAAAACAATATCGAGGTCAGATAGATATTGATTTCGAGACATGACGTGTAGTATTTTCAAATTAAGTTTTGTATACGCTTTTGATATTCATGTAATATTTCTCACAAAAAAACAAGAAGATCTCTGTCGAAATGTCAACGGAGCAGTAAGCTTTTTATTTTCAAAGACTTGTACATTTAATTCAGCTCATGTCAGGCTATTTTAGCGTTTTGCGACGCGCAGAAACGACCACCACAACATGTCACATCCTCTAAAGTCACGAGGAGAAAGCGGCACCGCTATGTCAACAGAGCTCAGTGCTTATTATGGGATGTATTAGGTCACAACRTCCAGCTCCTTAGATATAACGATRRTGATGTGTTAGAGAAAGACCCCACGGAACGATTCAGGACATGAAGAATCATATTTGTCTTGGTAAAAATGTMTTTTTTTAAACGTAAGGAAGTGAAATTTCAATAACAAAGGGTGTTTTCACACACTCTCTAGGCAGAGTGGGTAGACSCGCTATATATAGGGGATAGGATGACATTTCAGACACAGCCACGGTCATTAGCAACATTATCAGCCATTACTATAATTATGTGTCATCACGGCTTTTGTCTTTGAACATGAATGGATTCTCTCTCAATATGTAAAAACAGACAGAAGGACAAAGACTTAAAGGAGTCCTCAGTGATGACGATGATTTAGGTTCATTCATGGTTCCATTCATGGTTCCATTCATGGTTCTAGCTGATTTCTGAATAGTTGTTGTATGAGTGTGGGTGAGCTTCAGGAGAGGTGTTTATAGAGGCTCAGAGCCCCCTCTCTGGTGAGCCTCTCTGGGTCCATCCTGCTCCCGTCCCCTGGGGCAGAGCCAGCACGGCCTGGAGAGGGGAACAGGGGAGAGATGGGAGTGGAGAGGGAGGGTGTAGGTCTTGGTTACACTGACGTGGCTTGTAGTTAGAGTGAGGAGGGTTAGGTCTTGGTTACACTACTCGGTGGCCTTGTAGTTAGAGTGAGGAGGTTAGGTCTTAGTTACACTACTCGGTGCCTTGTAGTTAGAGTGAGGAGGGTTAGGTCTTATTCCATACTCGGTGGCTTGTAGTTAGAGTGTCCCCCGGAGATCGGAAGGTTAGGGGTTCCACCCGGTCGAGACTCTGTGAATGGGACTGATGCATCTCTGCTGCACACAGTGAGGTGTGTGTGTGGGTGGTGTTACTGTCGTAGTGTAGACACAGAGAGGTCCCAGGCTGTTTCTCTGTCTTCTCCTGTTTTCTGCGGTCACCTGTGCCACAGGCTCTTCAGCGCCTCCACTGTCTCATAACGGTACTGCACTAGAGACCAGATGGACCAACAGTTTACTGTTACGAACACAGTATGGGCCAGTCGTGTGTGTGTGTGTGTGTGTGTGTGTGTGTGTGTGTCACTAAACAAACCAACAGAAAAGAGAAGGTGGTATTC
>NW_019949225.1:0-11840 GCF_002910315.2 Salvelinus sp. IW2-2015 | reverse complement strand
TATAAAGATATGATCATAGAGTGTGTGTAGTGTGTGTGTGTGTGGTGTGGTGTGTGTGTGTGTGTGTGTGTGTGATGTGTGTGTGTGTGGTGTGTGTGTGTGTGTGCTGTGTGTGCTGTGTGTGTGGTGCTCAAACACATCATGAATTGATGGGGGTTGGGAGAGGTAGTGTGTACCCTCACAGTTTCAAAGAAAAAACCATTAGTCATACAAACGTGAACAATTGTACGGGGCCGTCAATGCATGCCGCGGATTAATCTTTCCGCATGAAGGTCCCCCTTTTCTCTACCTCTGCAAGCGCATCGCACCTGAGCAAGGTCCTGCAACTCCGCGCTCCACATCTTCTTCTTCAAAAAGACTAGGTCTGGGCAATGCAGTGGGCTGTGCCTGACCTCACCTTTTAATACCAAACTCCATTGTCGTTCCTAAAATTCCAATTTTCATGACCGGAAAACGTAAAAAGGTGAAGAGTTAAAAAAACAAAAATGTAATGAAAATCATAAAAATGTATGTTGTGGTGGTTTCGGATGCAATGGATACCTTATGACAATCAGATTTAAATGAATAATTATTCAGAGAGAAAACGTGTAATGGGTCAATCGACCGAACACAGCAGGAGGGTTATACAGAGCTGGCAATAAGATGGTAGAGGGAAGTTAGTGATCTGTGTCTCCTCTCGAATGACGAGGCGTTTGGGTTTCCGGAAGCAGCACTAAATCTTTTCTCCTTTTAGTATAATATTATGTTTATGTGACTGCTAAATAATGTCTGTGTATATTTAATGAAATCTTTTGTATGCATGCTTTACAGCTTCTTTCACTTCCACGTGCCCAAAAGAATAAATTATCCTCAACCACTAAATCACCCACAAATAGCTGGTACAATATCTTATATATATTTTTTAAATGCTGAACTTTAGGAGGCATATTTTTGGCAGCCTGAGGGTTGGGTAATCATTTCATTTATTATATCTATACGTATCACTGTTTAGCATAACATAGCATAAGGGTTTCCGATTAGGCTTTCACATTGGCTACATGTTTATAGGTCTGGGAGTGCTATGAGCAAGGGGCTGGAGAAACGTTTGATATTTAGAAAAAAAAATTATGGGGGTCTCTTGAAGCAAACAGAGAAAAGAGAGGATGATAGAGAGACAGAGAGAGAGACAGGACAGGACAGAGAGAGAGAGACGAGAGAGAGACGAGAGAGAAGAGAGAGAGAGAGAGAGAGAGAGAGGGAGGAGAGATGGAGGAGGAGAGGAGCAGAAGATGATTTGAATCTATGCCCTGGCGTCTCACCAGAACATGCACTAGCTACTTGTGAACGTGTGATTTTACTTCTTCTCTGGTTTTCACAGGCACGATGAAAAGCCTGTGTCACTCACGACACACACACACACACACACACACACACGACACACACCACACACAACACACACCACACAACAACACACACACACCTTGTTTTGCTAAAGGAGTTGTGTCATTGGTCATAGATACGATCAAGTCTATGTCTGTCACATGCGGTGATGAGGGCATCGTTCCTCGTGTATCTGCTCCTCTCTCTCAATTAATTGAGCTAACGTAGGCTATGCGATTAGCATAGGTTTGTAAGTAACAAGATATTTCCAAAAGCTTATTTGTTAATCTAACTGCACTGTCCAATTTACAGTAGCTATTACAGTGAAATATTACATAGCTATTGTTTGAGGAGAGTGCAGAATTTTGAACAATATCAAAGTTATTAATAAACAATTAGGCCAAGCATTTGGCAGTCTTGATACAAATTTTGAACATAATATTGCAATGGTTATTGATCAGTCTAAATTAGAACATACACTTGCTGCATCTAATGGACACAAATACAATTGCAGCTGGGCTGGAATAATACATTATGGCCTTCCCTTCATTAATACTTATCTTTTTGAATTATTGTGTTATATTCTAAGCTAATTCTTTCACATTTCATAAATTTGAAAAAGTGTTTCTTTTCAAACTTATTACTAATAATATGCATATCTTGTTCAGGGCCTGACCTACAGGCACGTTTACTACATACATAACTACTACTACTACTAGCCACTAAACCTACGCACGGAGACCACGAGGGTATCTACAATTAGCCTCCATCCTATGCTATCTTGGCTACGATAGCCTTACCCGGCCTACTGTCTGGTCGCCGTGAACAACGCAACCTCGTACTCACTGACTTATTGATCACTCGATTAAGCAGATCTCTTAATTAAATTGGCCTTGTCATTGTTGTTCTGGTTAGTGTTTATTGGCTTATTTCCTGTAGAGACTCGAGCTGCTCACTATACCATATGCAACCCTGCAGTTGCACCACCAATATGCGATGAATCACCTGGTTTCAACGATGTCAGAGACATATTCTTCTCATCATATCAATACCTAGGTTTACCTCTCACTGTATTCACATACTACATACTTGTGTCTGTAATTTTCCTTTAGAGTATTTTACGCGCCCCAGAACTTCTTTTATCATCTGTCTAGTAGCTTAGACGACCATTCTCATAGCTTTTGCCGTACTTATCCTACTCCTCCTTGTTCGCTCTGGTGATGTATCATAAGGGGAGGGGTGATCCAGGCCTGCAGTACCTAGCTCATCTATTCCCCAGGCGCTCTTTTGATGACTTCTGTAACCGTAATAGCTTGGTTATGCATGTTAAATTAGAAGACCTCCTCCCTAAGTTGTTTTGTTCATGCTTTAGACACTCTACCAACCTGGATGTTCTAAGCCGTGTCTAATCCGGCTTAGAAACGACCACGCAAAAATTCTGACTTTTTCATCCCAATTACCATATTTTCAGACATAGATAGAAGGAAAGGGGCGGGTGTTGCAATCTACTGCAAAGATTGCCTTGGCAGAGTTTGTTTTACTATCCAGGTCTGTTCCGAAACAATTTTGAACTTTCTACTTTTAAAAATCCACCTCCTAAAAACAAGTCTCTCCGTTGCGCGCTGCTATAGAGCACGCCTCTGCCCAGCTGTGCTCTGTTTTACACTAGTATGTGAATGATTGCCCCCATCTATCTTCAGAGCTCGTGCTGCTAGGCGACCTAATTTTGAACATGCTCAACACCCAGCCACCTACATCTAGAGGTTTGATGCCTCATGCTCACACAAAATCATCAATGAACCTACCAAGGTACCACCCAATTCCGTAAACAGGGTACTGCATAGATATCATTCTAACAAACTTGCGCTCCAATACACCTATGCTGTTTTAACCAAGATTAGCGATCATGCTCATTGCCTGCTCCGTAATGGGTCAGCGGTCAAACGACCTCCACTCATACTGTCAACGCTCCTGATAACACTTAGCGAGGCAGGCTTTCTAATCGACCTGGCGGGGTATCCTGGAGGATATTGATCTCATCCCGTCAGTAGAGGATGCCTGGACATTTTTTTAAAATGCCTTCCTCACCATCTTGAATAAGAGTGCCATTCAGAATTTTAGAACCAGGAATCAGATATAGCCCTTGGTTCTTCCTGACCTGACTGCCTTAACCAACAGAAAAACTCTATGGTTCTGCTTAGCATCGAACAGCCCGGTGATATGCAAACTTTTCAGGGAAGCCAGAAACCAATATACACAGACAGTTAGAAAGCAAGCTAGCTTTTTCAAAGCAGAATTTGCTTCGCTGCACACAAATTTCAAAAACGTTCTTGGGACACGTAAGTCCCATGGAGAATAAGAACAGACCTCCTCCCAGCTTTCGTACCCGCTCTGAAGATAGGAAACACTGTCACACCGACAAACCACTATAATTGAGAATTTCAATAAGCATTTTTCTACAGTGGGGTGGCGATGCTTTCCACCTGGTCCCTACCCGGATCAACAGCATGCCCTCCCCTTGCTACTCGCCAAAGCCTTCCCCATTTTCTTTCTCCAATACAGTCAGTGATGTTCTAAAAGAGTGCAAAATCTGGAAACGCTTCCAAATCAGCCGGGCTATGATAAATCTGACATTTCTTTCCTAAACTTCTGCTGAAATTGTGGCACCCCTATTACTAGCCTCTTTCAAACATCTTTTCGTGTCGTCTGAGATTCCAAGATTGGTAGGCCGGTTGTCGCGAGGAGTAATAGCCGCGGAAGCCGGTTTGTACTGGGTGTGGGAGACGTGTATAGCAAGCAGAACCGGTCTCGAGGAAAAGCAGCTGGGTTATCCCCTCTTCAAAGGGGGCATGCTTGACCTAACAGCTTACAAGCCTATCTCTTATCTACCCTGCTTTCTAAGGTCTTCGAAAGCCAGTCACAAACAGATTACTCAAGCGACCATTTCGCGAATCCCACGATACTCTTCTCCCGCTATGCGCAATCTGGTTTCAGAGTGTCATGGTGCACTCAGCCATTCGGCTCAAGGTAATAAACGAGTATCTTAACCGCCATGCGTGGAAAATATGTGGGCAGCCGTATTCATTTTGACTGGCCTAGCTTTTGATTCTGTCAATCACCTGTCGGCTGATCGGCAGACTCGACAGCTTGGTTCGCGCTAATGATTGCCTCTGCCTGGTTCACCACTACTTCTCTGATCGAGTTCAGTGTGCAATCGGAGGGTCTGTTGTCCGGGCCTCTGGCCAGCTCTATGGGGGTGCCCAGGGTTCACATTCTTGGACGGGACTCTCTTCGGTAATACATCCCTGATGTCGCTCTTGGTGCTGGTGATTCTCTGGATCACCTCTAGCAGACGACACTATTCTGTATACTTCTGGCCCATTCTTTTGAACACTGTTTTTAACAACCTCAAGGGAGCTTAATGGCATAAACTCCTCACTTCTCGCTGGCCTCCAATTGCTCTTAAACTACCAGTATAAACTAAATGCAATGCTCTTCACGATCGCTGCCTGGCAACTGCCCGCCTGCTCACAATCATAACTCCTGGACGGCTTCTGACTTAGAATATGATGCGACCACTACAAATACCTAGGTGTCTGGTTAGACTGTAACTCTCCTTCACAGACTCACGATCAAACATTTCATCCAAAGGTCAATCTGAGAATTGCTTCGCTATTCGCAAACAAAGCTCGCTTTATCATGCTGCAAACATACCCTTGTAAAACTGACCATCCTAAAATGAATCGACTTCGGTGGTGTACTTTACAAAATAGCCTCCAAAACCTACTCAATAATTGGGATGACGTCTATACAGTGCATCCGTTTTGCTCAAAAGCATATCTAACCCACCACTGGCGACCTGTACAGCTCTCGTTGGGTGGCCTCCGTTCATATCGTCGCCAAACTCACTGGTTCGGTCATCTACAAGACCCTGGCTCAGGTAAAGTCCCCCCTTATATCAGCTAGTCTGGTCCATGAGCACTATCTGTAGCACGCGCTCCAAGCGGTCATATCTCTCTAGTACTCTTTTGCGGATGATCAGAGTGACCCACAATTTTCTTTGGCGCCTTTTCTTCCAGTTCTTGCTGCCAATGATGGAAGAACTACAAAAATCTCTGAAACTGGAAACCTTATCTCCATCACTGAGCTTTAAGACACGCGAGCTGTCAGAGCAGCTCATAGATTTACTGCCTGTAATAGCCATCTACTAATCGGTTAGCCAAAATCCTCTTGTTCCTACTGTTTTACATTTATTTTTATTTATTTTGCTCCTTTGCACACCATTATTTCTGATCTCTACTTGGAGCTTTACTTCCACTGCAACACACATTCAAGTGTTTTATTAGTTTTTATTTTACTTGCACTGTGTGTCTGTATTCACTTCGGCCTCCATGGTAATATTTATTTTTTATCTTATATTATACATATATTTGTTTGCCTTCACCTCTTATCTCAGCTCACTGTGCTACATTGTATAGTGACTTATTTATTTTTTCACTGTATTATTGACATATGTTTGTTTTAATCCATGTGTAGCATATGTGTTGTTGTATGTGGTGAACTGCCTTTGCTTTATCTTGAGCCAGGTCGAAAATTGTTAAATGAGAAACGATGTCTACAAAATTTGACTACATAGGTTAATAAAGGTTTAAATAAATAAATGAAATAAAGTTAGATTTGGGTATGTCATTAGAAACATTTACAACAGAGGTGTAATCCTAAAAGAGAATTAATCTACAGGGCTTTATTGCATGGAAGCATATGTTTAACATGTGCCATAAGCAGTGAATAGATATAACGAAAAAGTGAAATAAACAATAAAATGGACAGTAAACATTACACTCACAACAAGTTCCAACAAACTTAAATAATATATATAATTAATAGCCAGAATAGAAAGCGGAGTGGGAGGCCGGTACAACTGGCAAGAGGAAGTAACATTGAGCGTCGTCTAGTTTGAGAACAGACGCTCAAAGTCCTCAACTGGCAGCTTCATTAATAGTACCCGAAAATACGAGTTCAACGTAACAGTGAACGAGGCGACTTGGGATGCTGGCCGTCTAGGCAGCGTTCCTCTGTCCAGTGTCTGTGTTCTTTTGGCCATTTTGATATTTTTTTTCTTTGGCCAGTCTGAGATATGGCTTTATTTTGCAACTCTGTTTTCTATAATTTCCATATAACCTCAGAGATAGTCTGTAGACCATGCAGCAGCGGCCTAGTAACCTGCAGGAGATAGCATTGTAGAGAATGCAGGCAGCAGGTCTATGACTCAGAGATAGTCTCTCTAGACAATGAGAGCAGGCCTATAACTCAGCGATAGTCTGTAGACCAATGCAGCGCCAGCCTATGACTCAGAGAATATCTATAGACCAATGCAGTCAGCAGGCCTATAACTCCAGAGATAGTCTATAGACCAATGCAGCAGCAGGCCTATACTCAGAGATAGTCTGTAGACCGAATGCACGCACAGGGCTATAAGTCAGAATTAGTCTGTAGACAATGCAGCAGCAGGCTATGACTCAGAGATAGTTGTAGAATGCAGCGGCAGGTATACACTCAGAGATAGTCTGTTGGTAGACCAATGCAGCCAGCCTGTGACTCAGAGATATCTATAGACATGCAGGGCAGCAGGCCTATAACTCAGAGATAGTCTGGTAGACCAATGCAGCAGCAGGCTATAACTCAGAGATAGTCTGTTAGACAAATGCAGCAGCAGGCCTATAGACTCAGAGATAGTCTATAGACAATGCAGCAGAGGCTATAATCAGAGATAGTCTGTAGACAAATGCAGCGCAGCTATACTCAGAGATAGTCTACTAGACCAATGCAGCAGCAGGCTAACTAACTCAGAGATAGTCTGTGACGCAATGCGCAGAGGCTATGAGCTCAGAGATAGTCTATAGACCAATGCAGCAGCAGGCTATAACTCAGAGATAGTCTGTAGACCAGATGCAGCAGCAAGGCCTATAACTAGATATAGTACTATAACCAATGCAGCAGCAGGCTATAACTTCCAATGTCACTAAGTCATAATAGGTGATAAAGCGACAAATGAACGGGTTATTTTCATGAATGTCTCTCTTGCCTGCTGTAATGGAGATTGTAAATCAAACCATCCATGGCATTCATCGACGTCAATGAGACAATAACATGCTAGAATTGGTAAGGGAGAGAGCTGTGCAATTCTGGAGAGAGACTCTCTATATCTTACACACACCTGAGTGATACTGGTGAGGAGGAGAGAGTAAACTTTGACACAAAGTAATCTGTGATAAATAGCACAATATGTTTCATCAGAGTATTTCTTATAGTCAAAATAATCCACACATGATGCTTTTTTTTWACTCAAAAACTAGTTGTATGAGCTCAGGTCAATGAGTTTTACAGGCCATAAACAGCAAATAGAAGTACATTTTTTTTTTTTTATATTTACAAGAACTTAAGTTGATAAAAAGATCTAACGCAACATTAGGTGATAATATATGTATTATGTATTATTATGGATTTATAATCAGCTATAATGGGGACGGTCATTTTGGACCGGGAACACAGAATGAATGAAACGAACACAACAGGAGGGGTAAAGACGGAAGAGCTCCGTTTGAGACTACCCTACCAAGGGGACATTCAAAAATGTAATATCTTATGTTTCTTATTGTTTCTGAACGACGACATGGATAACGTTCAACAGCACGACAGAACAGCTGCCTCCGGTAAGATAAGGGGTGGCGGTCTGTGTCTATTTGTCACTAACAGCTGTTGTGCGATCCCAAGGTTTAAGCCCATAAGAAAACATTAAACTTGTTATTCAGAAGCTCCTAGTGTCCAGCGACTATAAAAATTTTCAACTTAAATCCGTTTTACCTCATTTCACATGTGCATTTCATTTCAGAGGGGAAAAAAACTCGAGACCACCTTTACTCCACACACAGAGATGCATACCAAGCTCTCCCTCACCCTCCATTTGCCCAATCTGACCATAACTCTATCCTCCAGATTCCTGCTTACAAGCAAAAAACTAAATCAGGAAGTAACAGTGACGCCCTCAATACGGAAGTGGTTTGATTAAGCGGATGCTAAGCTACAGGACTGTTTCGTTAGAGATTCATCCAATGGCATTCAGGAGTTTACCAGATCACTCACCGGCTTCATCATTAAGTGCATCAATGACCCTACATACGTATCCCAACCAAAAGCCATGGAACACAGGCAACATCCACACTGAGCTAAAGGGTAGATGTGCTACTTTCAAGGAGCGGGACATTAATCMGGACACTAATAAGAAATCTCTGTTATGACCTCCAGCAGAACATTAATACAGGACTAAGATGGAATCCTACTGCACCGGTTCTGACACTCGTCAGATGTGGCAGGGCTTGAAGACTATCATGGATTACAAAGGGAAACCCAGCCGTGAGCTGCCCAGTGACGCGAGTCTACCAGACGAGCTAAATGCATTCTATGCACTCTTCGAGGCAAACAACACTYAAGCATGCATGAGAGCAGCAGCTTTTTATTTTTTATTTTTTATTTAACCTTTATTTAACTAGGCAGTTCTTCTTAACAATTTCTTATTTACAATGACGGTCTACCAAAAGGCAAAAGGCCTCCAGCAGGGACAGGMGCTGGGATTCAACATTTTAATATAGGACAAAACACACATCATGACAAGAGAGCCACCACAACAGTACATAACGAGTGGCCTAAGACAACAACATAGCATGGCATCGACACCACATGACAACACATGACACAGATCCTCTCCACATCACCTGGTAGGAGTGTCAGGTAGGATCCAATCCAAAAGTGTTCAGAACCTGAGACGCCCAGCCCTGAGAGAAGAGAATCTGACGGTTCACAGTGTCGAAGCAGCAGATCTGGGAGGATGAGAACAGAGGAGAGAGAGTCAACTGCTTTGGCAGTGTGGAGTGCCTCCATGACAGAGAGAAGAGCTGGGGTGACCCGTCTTGAAGCCTGACATACAACATTATCAAATCCATGTAGACAAACAAGGAGTGTGCGATTAAAAATGGCAAAAAACACACACATTTCTTTCCACAGGGCAGTGGGGTGAGACAGGGATGCAGCTTAAGCCCCACCCTCTTCAACATGTACAGTGCCTTGCAAAAGTATTCACCCCCCACTGGCGTTTTCCTATTTTGTTGCATTACAACCTGTAATTTAAATTGATTTTTATTTTGGATTTCATGTATTGGACATACACAAAATAGTCTAAATTGTTGAAGTGAAATGAAAAAAAATATTWAAAAAAATAAAAATATTTTTTCAAAAAAGTTGAAATAATTTGAAAGGAGAAGTAGCGCGTGCATATCACCCCTTTAATATGAAGCCCCCGAATAAGAGCTGAAACCAATTACCTTCAGAAGTCACATAATTCATTAAATTAAGTCAACCTGTGTGCAATCTAAGTGTCACATGATCTCAGTATATATACACCTGTTCTGAAAGGCCCCAGAGTCTGCAACACCACCAAGCAAGCGCCACCATCGAAGACCAAGGAGCTCTCCAAAACACAGGCCAGGGACAAATTGTGGAAGGGTACAGATCAGGCGTTTGGGTTATAAAGAATATCTGATATTTTGAACCATCCCACGGACGCACCAGATTCAATACCACATTATTAAAAACACGGAAAGAAGCTATCGCGCCACCACAACAATACCGTCGTCAAGAGAGCGCCCACCCACCAAAGACTCACATCACAGGCCAAGGAGGGTCATTTAATCTGACGAGGCAACGAAAAGACCAAGATAACCCTTAAGCGCAGCTGCAAAGCTCCACAGTGCAGAGATTGCAGTATGCGGTCCATAGGACCCACTTTAAGCCTACACTCCACAGAAGCTGGGATTCCTTACGGAAGCAAACAGAATAATGAAGCGATAGTCCCAGAACTATGAGGGAAAAACATTACAGAACATTCTTTACAAAAACGACAACTATTTCGATTTAAACTTTTACAACCCCTCCCAGGCTAAAATCTAAACCTGAAACACATTCTCCATTTTACGTACAACACACCTGCGGAATGATAACAGAGACAGGCAAGGGGAATGATTGAGCCAACGGGAAGCTAGATTCCAGGGTATCGGATGTTGCATTACGATAGGATTCCAAACGATGTTGACACAAACCCACTGAGTTGCATTCGTGGCTTTCCCGCAAAAGCCTTTTGGAGAGGGTCTGTAGACTTCTCCACAATGAATATTGAATCATCAACCCCACACACTCCCCATCCAGACAGTGGCCCGCGTCAGACAGGACTGTGACCCTGACACCACCATACCTCTCTCTCTTCCTCCACTCTCCACTCTGTCCCTCCACCCACCCTCCTCTTCTTCCTCTCCACGCTGTCTCCACCCTCTACCTCTCCTCCTCTCCCCCCCGTCCTACCCTTCTCCTCTCAACCTCACCACTCGTCTCCAAACCCCCTACCTCTTCCCTTCCTCTCCACTCTGTCTCCACCCCCCTCCTCTTCTCCTCTCCACTCTGTCTCCACCCCCTCCTCTCTCCACTCTTGTCTCCCACCCCTCCTCTCTCTCCTCTCCCCTGTCTCTACCCTCTCCTCTCCTCACCACTCTGTCCCTATCTCTGTCTCTATGCCTCGGTCCTCTTTCTTGCTTTGCCTCTGTCTTTTTCCTTTGCGTACCCTCTTGCCCTCTGTCTCGGCCCTTGGTACCTTCGCCTCTGTCTCTCCCTGGTACTCCTGCCTCTGGCTCTCCCTTGGCTACCTCTGCCTCTGTCTCTCCCTATCCCCCCCATCCTCCCTCCTCCCCTCCTCTTCCCTCCATCCCTCCCTTCCCCCTCCTCCCCCTCCTCTCTCCCTCCATCCACTCCCCCTCCTCCCTTCCTCCTTCCTAGCCCCCGCTTCCCTCCCCTTCCTCTGTCTGTTGTCTGTTCGCTTCTCAACGCTGTCCTGTGTTCCTCAGTATCCATCCTGCCGGTGTTAAACTGACCACCAGTGTTTCGTGTTTCCCAGAGGGTTGTGCCTGCCAACCGCTCTCCTCTCTCTCTCCTCTCTCTTCTCTCTCTCTCTCTTCCCTCTCCCTCCATCCCTCCCCCATTCTCCCTCCCCCCTCTCTCTCTCCTCCCTCTCTTCCTCTCTCCCCTCTCTCCCCTCTCCCTCCAGGTAGATAGGTACGATGGTAGGCTCACGCGTACACGGCTAGAATACGGTAGTAGTGGTAGTGGCGTGCGGGGCTGGGTAGTAGGTGGGTAGGGGTAGTGCGCGTGCGGTAGGGTAGGCTGCGTTAGGTAGGTAGTGGCTGGGTAGCGTAGGTCACGTACGTAGCACGTAGCTAGGTAGTAGTAGGCTCAGGTAGGGTGAGTGGTTGGTGGTAGGTAGGGTAGTAGGTACATAGGTAGGTACTAGGTGGGTTGGCTGTGGTGCGTAGGTAGGTAGGTGAGGTAGGTAGGTAGTAGGTGTAGTACCGTAGGTCATGGTTATGGTAGGATCTCCCTTC
>NW_019949224.1:0-11842 GCF_002910315.2 Salvelinus sp. IW2-2015 | reverse complement strand
GATAGACCTCCGAAGGAAAAAAAAAAGCTCTGAGCTGTTGTTATGGTGAGTCCTGTTCGTTATGGTGTCCTGTTCATTATGGTGAGTCCTGTCTTATGGTGAGTCCTGTCATCTAGGAGTCTGCATAATAGGTGAGTCCTTTGTACGTTCCTGTTCGTTATGGTGAGTCTGTTCATTATGGTGAGTCCTGTTTCATTATGGTGAGATCCTGTTACATTATGTGAGTCGCTGTCTTTATGGTGAGTCCTGTTTGCTTATGGTGAGAGAGTTCTGTTCAATTCTTGAGATTCTGGTTATATGCGAGGTCCTGTTCGGTTATGGTGAGTCCTGTTCATTATTGGTGACCGTAGTCTTGTTCATTATGGTTTGGAGTCCTGTTCATTATGGTGAACTCTGTTCATTATGGGAGTCCTGTCATTATGGTGATCCTGTTCATATGGTGACTCTGTTTAATTATGGGTGAGATCCTGTTCGTCTTATGGTGAGTCTGTTATATGGTGAGTCCTGTCTCATTAGGTGAGTCCTGTTACTTAATGGTGAGTCACTGTTCATTATGGTGAGGTCCTGTTCATTATGGTGACTCGTAGCCCTGTTTCATGTGATGTGAGTCTGTTCATTATGGTGAGTCCTGTTTCATTAGGGTGACTCTGTCCATCATGTGACTGGGAGTCCTGTTACTTATGGTGAGTCTGTTTCATTATGGTGACTCCTGTTCATTATGGTGAGTCCTGTTATGTCATGGTGAGTCCTAGTTCATCTATGGTGGTTCTGATTCATTATGTGAGTCCTGTAATGTAGTCGATACCTATTATCTGGTGTAGAGTCCTGTTCATTATGGTGAGTCTGTTCATTATGGTGAGTCGCTGACTGTTCATTATGAGTGAGTCCTGTTCATTATGGTGAGTCTGTTCGTCTAATGGTGAGTCCTGGTTCATTATGGTGAATCTGTCAGTGAGTCCTGTTATTATGGTGAGTCCATGTTCATTATGGTTGAGTCTGTCATTAATGGTGACTCCTGTTCATTATGGTGAGTCATGTTCATCTATGGTGATCTGTTGATTGAATGGTGAGTCTGTTCATTATGGTGGAGTCCTGTATCGATTAATTAGGTAGTCTGTTCATTATGGTGAGTCCTGTCATTATGGTGAGTCCTGTCATTATGGTGAGTCTGTTCATTATGGTGAGTCCTGTTCATTATGGGAGTCCTGTTCATTATGGTGAGTCCTGTTCATTATGGTGAGTCCTGTTCATTTGGTGAGTCCTGTTCATTATATGGTGACTGTTCCTTATGTTCTGTTATATGGTGAGTCCTAGTTCATTAGGTGACTCCTGTTCATTATGGTGAGTCCTAGGTTCATTATGGTGACTCCTGTTGTAGTTATGTGTGACTACTGTTATTATGGTGAGTCCTGTTCATTATGGTGAGTCCTGTTCATTATGGTGAGTCTGTTCATTATGGTGAGTCCTGTTCATTATGGTGATCCTGTTCATTATGGTGAGCTGTTCACTTTCATGTATGTTGAGTCTGTTCATTATGGTGAGTCCTGTTCATTATGGTGACTCTGATTCATTATGGTGATCCTGTTCTTATGGTGATCCTGTTCATTTGGTGACTGTTCATTATGGTGATGTCCTGTCGTTCATTATGGTGACTCCTGTTCATTATGTGACTCCTGTTCATTATGGTGATCTGTTTCATTATGGTGGAAGTCCTGTTCATTATGGTGACTCTGTTCATTATGGTGAGTCCTGTCATTATGGTGAGTCCTGTTCATTATGGTCTGTCTGTTATGTATGGTGACCTGTTCATTATGGTGAGTCCTGTTCATTGTGAGTCCTGTTCATTATGGTGAGTCCTGTTCATTGATGGTGATCCCTGTCATTTATGGTGACTCCTGTTCATTATGGTGACTACGTTCATTATGGTGAGTCCTGTTCATTATGGTGACTCTGTTCATTATGGTGACTCCTGTTCATTATGGTGAGTCTGTTCATTATGGTGATCCTGTCATTATGGTGACTCCTGTTCATTATGGTGACTCCTGTCATTATGGTGAGTCTGTTCATTATGGTGAGTCGCTGTTCATTATGGTGACTCCTGTTCATTATGGTGATCTTTTCATTATGGTGATCCTGTTCATTATGGTTGATCCTGTTCATTATGGTGACCTGTTCATTATGGTGAGTCGTTCATTTGTTCCTGTTCATTTGGTGAGTCCTGTTCATTATGGTGAGTCCTGTTCATTATGGTGAGTCCTGTTCTTATGGTGAGTCTTCTGTCATTATGGTGAGTCCTGTTCAACGTCTCTAAACAAAGGTCATGTGGTTTGGTAGAAGAATGCCCCTCTCCCCACGGTGTGATTACTACCTTCTGAGGTTTAGAGCTTGAGTAGTCACCTCATACAAGTACTTTGTAATGGCTAGACGGTACACTGTCCTCTCAGCACATATCAAAGCTGCAGGCTAAAGTTAAATCTAGACTTGGTTTCCTCTATCGTAATCGCTCCTCTTTCACCCAAACTAACCCTGTTGTCAATGTTGTGTTGCTACCATGTTGTGTTGTCAGTGTTGTGTTGCTACCATGTTGAGTTGCTACCATGTTGTGTTTCTACCATGTTGTGTTTCTACCATGTTGTGTTGCTACCATGTTGTGTTGCTACCATGTTTGTTGTTGTCATGTTGTGTTGCCTACCATGTTGTGTTGCTACCATTGCTGTGTTATCTACCATGCTGTTTCTTACCATGTTGTGTTGCTACCATGTTGTGTTGCTACCATGTTGTGTTGCTACCATGTTTTTTTCTACCATGTTGTGATGCTACCATGTTGTGTCATGTTGTGTTGCTTACCATGTTGTGTTTCTACCATGTTGTGTTGCTACCATGTTGTGTTGCTACCATGTTGTGTTGCTACCATGTTGTGTTTCTACAATGTTGTTGTCATGTTGTGCTGCTACCATGTTTGTGTTTCTACCATGTTGTTGTCTGTTGTGTTCCTACCATGTTGTGTTGCTACCATGTTGTGTTGCTACCATGCTGTGTTGCTACCATGCGGTGTTGCTACCATGTTGTGTTGTCATGTTGTGTTGCTACATGCTGTGTTGCTACCATGTCTGTGTTTGCTACCATGTTTGTAGTTTGCTACCATGCTGTGTTGCTACCATGCTGTGTTTGCTACCATGCTGTGTTGCTACCATGCTGTGTTGCTACATGTTGTGTTCTACCATGCTGTGTTGCTGCCTTGCTATGTTGTTGTCTTAGGTCTCTCTTTTTAATGTTGTCTCTTGTCGTATGTGTGTTTTGTCCTATATTTTTTAAATAATCCCAGGCCCCCGTCCCTGCAGGAGGCCTTTCGGGTAGGCCGTCATTGTAAATAAGAATTTGTTCTTAACTGACTTAAGTTTAGGTTTGTCTATGTGTCGTGTTAGTGTTAGTGTCTATGCTGTGTTCTAGGTGGTTTAAGTGTGTAGGGTGTTGTCTATCTGTGTTTCTAGGTGTTTAAGTGTGAGGGTTGTGTCTATCTGTGTTCTAGGTGTTAAGTGTGAGGGTTGTGTCTAATCTTTTCTAGCGTGTTTAAGTGTGAGGGTTGTGTCTATTGTGCTTTCTAGTGTGTTTAAGTGTGAGGGTTGTGTCTTCTGTGTTTATGGTGTTTAAGTGTGAGGGTTTGTCTATCTGTGTTCTAGTGTTTAAGTGTGAGGGTTGTGTCTCTCTGTGTTCTAGGTGTTTAAGTGTGAGGGTTGTGTCTATCTGTGTTTGGCTGTTTAAGTGTGAGGGTTGTGTCTATCTGTGTTCTAGGTGTTTAAGTGTTAGGGTTGTGTCAATCTGTGTTCTAGGTTTTAAGTGTAAGGGTTGTGTCTATCTGTGTTCTAGGTGTTAAGGGATGTGGTTCTATGTTCTAGATCCTGAGGTTCATGGGCGACCACCTGATTGGGGCTCAGGAGAACCTGTTTGGGCTACATAATCCAGAGAGGACTGGCCAATCAGGGCCTGCGAGACGAGATCCTGGCTCAGCTGGCCAACCAGGTTGTGGCGGAACCCTAACCATGACAACGCAGAGAGAGGTTGGCTGCTGTTGCTGGGTGTTGTCTGCTGCTTCCCCCCTCTGCAGGCTGCACACACACCTGCTGAAGTGACACACACACACACACACACACACACACACACACACACACATACACACACACACAACACCACACACACCACACACACACACACACACACACACACACACACACACACACACACACACACAGCACACACACACCACACACTCTTGCTGAAGTAAGAACACACACACACACACACACACTACACATCACACACACATACACACACACACACCACACACAACACACACACACACAAACACACACACACACACACACACACACACACTGCTGTCGTACACGTCAAGGTCTTCTCCAAGGGAACCGTTAGCATCCCAAACATCGGCTCCTAACAGAGAGAGGGTCAGGGGTCAYGGGTCAGGGGTTAGACCCTGGAGATTATAAATCTGTATGTCAGGGTTGGTGTCAATTCCAGTCTAATTCGAAATTACAATTCAATTCATGAATTCACTCATGAAGAGGAGAATTTATGTGGAATTAAATTAGAATTTCAATCATCTTCAAGTTTTGGAATTTAATTAGAATTAGATTGTTTGGACTTTCTGAATCGGAATTTAATTGTAAAACATTTTATCTTTGGAATTAAATTAGAATTTAGTATTTTAACATTTCCCAGTTAATGGAATGAATGGACACAGTATCAAACATTGACTGCAGGATTTGTTTTCAATCAGTTCAACTTGTATTTCTATATTTCCAATATAGCTACCGTCTGAACAAATTCTTATTTTCATTGACGGCCAGTGGGTTAACTGCCTGTTCAGGGGCTGAACGACAGATTTGTACCTTGTCAGTTTGGGGATTAGGACTTGCAACCTTCCGGTTACTAGCCCAACGCTCTAACCACTAGGCTACCCTGCCGGTTACTAGCCCAATGCTCTAACCACTAGGCTACCTGCTGGTTACTAGCCCAACGCTCTAACCACTAGGCTACCCTGCCACCCCAAGGGTACATGGGGCGGCAGACATGTACCCTCAGACATCACTGAAAGCCTGAGATAATTTAATTGGAATTTGTGGAAATATTGGGGATAATATTGAATTAGGAATTGAATTCTTGGAATTGACKTAACATTGGAATTGAGAGAAATTTATTGACTCCCCAATAATTTGAATTGAATAAAATCGAATGTACAGATAGAGAGAATTGAATTGAATGAGTGGTGTGTACAGATAGAGAGAATTGAATTGAATGAGTGGTGTGTACATGGAGAGATAATTGAATTGAATGAGTGGTGTGTACAGACGAAGAGAGAATTGAATATTGTTTAATGGAGATATTGATTGAATGTGTGGACAGATCAGAGAGAATTGAATTGAATGAGTGGTGTAGATGAATGGTAATCAGGGGTTAGGGAGAGAGATTAATTGAATTGAGTAGTATGTACCATAGAGATAATTGAATTCGAATGAGTGGTGTACATATAGAGAGTTGAATGATGAGTGTGTGTACAGATAGATAAATTGAATGAAGAGTGGTTGTACATGAGAGATAATATGATTGAATGAGTGGTGTTACAGATAGAGAGAAATTGAATAGTGGGTGAAACTAGAGGTCTGAGAATGAGTGGCTACAGGATAGAGCCAAGAATTGAATTGAATGAGTGCGTGTTCAGCGGAGATAGCATGAGATTGTATTGAATGAGTGGTTCGAGATGGCACATGATAATGAGGTGGAATATGAATTTGAATGAGTAGTGTGTACAGGAGAATAATTGAATTGAATAGTGGTGCACAGCATAAGAGAGAATGATTAATGAGTGGTGTGTTACAGATACGATATAATTGAACTTGAATGAGTGGTGTACGATAGGAGAATTGAATTGAATGAGTGGTTGGTTACAGACAGGATATTGATTGAAATGAGTGTGTGTTACAGCACAGGCATAATTGATGAATGAGGGGTTGTGTTACAGACCAGGATAATTGAAATTGAATGAGGGTTGTTACAGACAGGGATAATTGAATTGAATGAGGGGTGTGTACAGACAGGGATAATTGAATGAATGAGGGGTGTGTTACAGACAGGGAATATTGAATTGAATGAGGGGTGTGTACAGACAGGGATAATTGAATTGAAATAGTAGTGTGTACAGACAGGGATAATTGAAGTGAATGAGTGGTGTGTTACCTGAAGTAGAAGTTGTTGCGTACGGCTGAAGGGGTAGTTGTTGATGTCCAGCGGCAGAGTCAGCTGGTTCTCCTCCGGATGTGTGGTGCCTGGACAGAGCTAGACACCAGAGTGGAGCTCTCTGCACTAGACCACAGAGAGACGTGAGGAGATGGACCAGAGCTGACACTCAGAATGGAGCCTCTCTGCCACCTAGACACACCGAGAGACGTGAGAGTGACCAGAGCTAGACACTCAGAGTGGAGCTTCTGCCACAAGACACACAGAGAGACGTGAGGGATGGACCAAGCTAGACACTCAGAGTGAAGCTCTCTGCCACCAGAACCACCAGAGAAGACGTGAGGAGAATGGACCCACGAGCTAGACATCCAGAGGGAGCTCTCTGCCACCTAGGACACACAGAGAGACGTGAGGAGGATGGACCAGAGCTAGACACTCAGTAAGTCGGAGCTCTCTGCCACCTAGACACACAGAGAGACTGTCGAGATGGGGACCAGAGCTAGACACTCATGAGTGAGCTCTCTGCCACCTAGACACACAGAGAGAGTCGGAGAATGGACCAGACTAGAACACTCATCATGGACCTCTCTTGCCAACCTAGACACACAAGAGATGGTCGGGAGATGGACCAGAGCTAGACACTCAGAAATGGAGCTCTCGCCACTAGACAAACAAGAGAGATGTCGGGAGATCGGACCAGAGCTAGACACTCATAATGGCAGCTCTCTGCACCTACGACACACAGAGAGATGTCGGGAGATGGACCAAGAGCTAGACATAGAGCCTGTGAGGAGATGACCAGAGCAGACAGGGAGAATGGACCAGAGCGAGACGAGAGATGTGAGGAGATGGACCAGAGCTAGACATAGAGATGTAGGAGATGGACCAAGCTAGACAGAGAGACGTGCGGGAGATGGGACAGAGCTAGACAGAGAGACGTGAGGGACCAGAGAGAGTCAGCATGGAGCTCACACACCCAACCTGCTGCAGCCTGCAGTAAAGAGCCCCTCGCAGGGATCACCAGGTGTGTGACGTTAACCACCTCCATCTCTTCGTCCAGCTTCCTACACACACACAGTCACACACACACCACCACACACAACCGCAACATTAACGCACACACGCAACAACACACACACACACACACAACACACACAACACACATCACACACACACCACAGCAAGAAATACATAAGAGATGCAAAGAAACTATTAACCATCTTCCTCCCTCTTTCCTCCTCTCCTACCTCTATTCCCATCTCCCTCTTCCTCCTCCTCTACTCACCCTCCTCCTCACACACGGTCTCCCTCTTCCTCTCCTCTCCTCGTCCTTATTCACCATCTCCCTCTTCACATCTCCAACCTCTCCCTCTCCTCCTCCTTAACACCAATCTCCTTTCCTCCTCACCATCTCCAACCTTTCCTCTTCTACTGCTTCTCACTCTTGCACTGCTCTCTAACCTCTCCTTCTTCCTCCTCACCGTCTCAACCTCCTCACTCTTCCTCCTCACCATCTCCAACCTCTCCCTCTTCCTCCTCTTAGCTCTTCTCACCCCTCCTCCTCTCCCCTCTCCTTTCCTCAATTCATATTCTCTCCCTTTATTTCTCCTCCTCTCCTCTCTCCTCCACCACCTCCTCCTCTCCTCCCTCCTCCGCACTTCACCTCCTCTTTCCTCCCCTCTCCTCCACTGCACCTCCTCATCTCCTCCTCCTCTCCTCTCTCTGCTTTTCCTGCGGGCCTCCAAGCTTCATCTAAACCAGAATAAATAATTTATTAACTCCAACTAGAACCGGTCATTTATTAAGCAGGGTCATTATTAACAGGGTCATTATAACCCAACTAGAACAGGGTCATTATTAACAAGGTCATTATTAACAGGTCATTATTAACCAAACTAGACGGTCATTATTAACCCAACTAGTACAAGGTCCATTATTACGGTCATTACTTAACCCTAACTAGAAAGTCCTTATTAACCCCAACTAGAACACGGTCATTATTAACAGGTTCATTATTAAACCCCAACTTAGACAGAACAGGTCAATTATTAACAGGTCATTAATAACGGTCATATTAACAGGTCATATAATTAACAGGTCATTATACCCCAACTAGACAACAGGTCATTATTAACAGGTCATTATTACCCCAAATAGGAACAGGTCATGATTCAACAAGGTCAATTAATTAACCCCCAACTCGAACAGGTCATATTAACAGGTCATTATACACCTAATAGAAACAGGTCATTATTAACAGGTCATTATTCAACCGCCAACTAGACAGGTCAATTTTAACCCCAACTAGAACAAGGTCATCTTATTAACCCCAACTAGAAACAGGTCATTATTAACCAGGTCCCCATTATTAACAGGTCATTATAACCCCAAACCTCAGAACAGGTCATTATTAAACCCTAACCTAGAACAGGTCATTATTAACAGTCATTATTACAGGTCATTATAACCCATCTAAACAGGTCAATTAAACCCTACCTAGAAAAGTAATTATTAACAGGTCATTATTAACAGGTCATTATTAACCCTAACTAGAACAGGTCATTATTAAACCCCAACTAGAAACACGGTCATTATTCAACAGGTCATTAATTAACCCAACTAAGAACAGGTCATTATTCAACAGGTCATTTAACCACAGCAACTAGAACAGGTAATTATTAACAGTCATTATTAACAGGTCATTTTAACAGGTCATTATTCAAAGGTCATTTAATTAACCCCAACTAGAACCAGTCATTACTTAACAGGTCTCATTATTAACAGGTCCATATATTAACCCCAACTAGAAAGGTCATTATTTAACCCTAACTAGAACAGTCATTATTCACAGGTTCATTATAACAGGTCATTATAACCCCAACTAGAACAAGGTCCATTATTAACAGGTCATATAACAGGTCATTATTAACCCCAACTAGAACAGGTATTATAACAGGTCATTAATTAACCCCAACTAAGAACAGGTGTTATTTAACCAACTAGAACAGGTCATTATCTAACAGGTCATTATAATTAACACCAGTACTAGAACAGGTCATTATTAACAGGTTCATTATAAAGGTCATGTATTACCTAACTAAAGCAGGTCATATATTAACCCACAACTAGAACAGGTCATTAATTAACAGGTCATTATCTATACAGGTCATTCATTAACCCAACAGAACAGGTCATATTCAACTCTAACTAAACAGGTCATTATTAACAAGGTCATATATAAACAGGTCATTATCTCACCCATACTGAACAGGTTCATTATTACCCTAACTAGAACAGGTCATTATTAACAGTCATTATTACACAGGTCAATTCATTAACCCCACTAAAGAACGGTTCATATTAAACAGGTCCATTAATTTTTTTTTTTTTAACAGCCCTTTTTATTTACCCCCCCCCCCAAAGAACAGGTCATTATTAACAGGTCATATAACCCCAACCTAGAACAGGTTCATTATAACCCCAACTAAGAAAGGTCATGTATTAACCCCAGACTAGAACACGGTCATTATTAACATGTCATTATTAATCCAACTAGAACAGGTCTTATTCAACAGGTCATTAATTAACAGGGGTTTATTACCCCACTAGAACAGGTCATTATTAGCAGGTCATGATAACGCTAACGTAAGAACACGGTCATTATTACAGGTCAATTAATTACCGCTAACTAAAAGGTCATTATTACATCAATATTAACAGGTCATTATTTACCCAACTAGAATACAGGTCTTTTAACAGCGTCATCTATAACAGGTCATTAATTACCCCAACTAGAAGCAGTTCATGTATTTAAACAGCGTGCATCTATTTAAAACGCTAACTAGAACAGGTCATTATTAAACAGGGTCATTATTCACAAGGTCTTATTCACCCTAACACTAGAAACCAGGTCATTATACCCCTAACTAAACAGGTCCATATTACCCCTTACCCCAAATAAGAACTAGGTCAGTTAATTTAACAGCGTCATTATTTAACCCTACTAGAACAGGTCAGTATCTAACCCCAACCTATGACAGGTCAATTATAACAGGTCATTATAACAGGTCATTATTAACAGGGTCATTCATTAACCCCCCCCAACTAGAACAGGTATTAATTGAACAGGTCATATTAACAGGTCATTATTAACAGTCATTAATAACTTAACGCCCACTAGAAAACACACAAGGTCATTTTAATACCCTCACTTAGAACAGGTCATTATTAAAGGTCATTCATTTAACCCCAACTAGAACAGCGTCATATTTAACAGGTCATTATTAACCGGTCATTTATTTACAAGGTCATTAATTCACACCCCAACTAGAACAGCATTTATATAACAGGTCATTAATTAACAGGTCACATTATTTAAACCCTAACTGAACAGGTCAATTTTAACAGTCATTATAACCCCACTAGAACAGTCCATAAATTCTAAACAGGTCATTATTAACAGGTCATTATTAACAGGTCATTATTAACCCTAACTAGAACAGATCATTATTAAAACAGGTCATATATTCAACACCCCAATTAGAACAGGTCATTATTATTAACCCTAACTAGATACGGTCATCTATTACAACCCCAACTAGAACAGGTCAATATATCACTCAGGTCATTAATTAACCCCACTAGAACAGGTCATTATAAACAGGTCATTATTAAACAAGGTCATTATTAACCCTCAACATAGAAACAGATCATTATAACAGGAACAGGTCACTTAATTAACCCCCAATAGAAACAGGTCTTTATTAACCCCTAACAGAAAAACAGGTCATTATTAACAGGTCATTATTAACCACCTAACTAGAAGAAAACACAGGCTCTTATTAACACAGGTCATTATTAACCAACAGAAACCAGGTCACTTATTACAGGTCATTATTAACCCAACTAAGGAACAGGTCATTATACAGGTCATTATTACCCAACCTAGAACAGGTCATTATAATAACAGGTCCATATTAACAGGTCATTATTACCCCAACTAAGGAACAGGTATTATTAACAGGCTCATTCTATATAACCCAGGTCATCTATAATCAGGTCCAATTTAAAAAGGTCATTATTAACCCAACTAGAATAGGTCATTATTAACCAAGTCATTATTAACAGGTCATTATTAACCCCAACTAAGAAAGTCATTATTAACAGGTCATTATTTACGCTTATAAACAGCACAAGGTCATTAATTCACAGGTCATATTACCAGGTCATCTATTCAACCCTAACATATGAACAGGTCATTATCTAACCCTAACTAACCCCGAAACAGTTCATTATTAACACACACCAACCTAGACAGGTCATTAATTAACACAGGTATTATTAACCTAACATGAAGGTCATTTTAAAACTCCCAACTAGACCAGGTCATTATTAACAGGTCATTATTAACCAGGTCATTATTAACAGGTCATTATTAAACCCAACTCTAGAAAAAAACAGGTCCAGTTATTAACGAGGTCATTATTACTAAAGTCATTATAAATCCAGTCATTATTAACCCAACAGAACAGGTCATTATTTAACCCTAACTAAGAACAGGCAGGTTTCATTATAACAGGGTCATTAT
>NW_019949223.1:0-11845 GCF_002910315.2 Salvelinus sp. IW2-2015 | reverse complement strand
GAGTCAGATAGTTTAGCATTATCACGAACCAGGAATTAAATGGGGCGAAGTAGCGTGTGGCCGAGCAGGGAGGATGAAGGGTAAAAGCTGCTTAGTGGAGGTCTTGTGTCGAGGATGAATTATCAAGAGTCGAAGTGGAGTTTTTTCCAAGGGCTTCACCACCTTCCTAAAATAATAGAGCTATGTATTCCACCGGTTCCGGATCGTGCCAGGCTCAGAAAGACTAATTACATGCAGTCTATGGTTGGGACAATTGGAAACGCCTACAAGTGTGTGAAAGATGGACGGCAATTCCACAGGGAGTGAGCTGGTCCATGATGTGACATCCAATGCTTCCCCAGACAGTGAGGTGTCCAGATCGAGGCGGGAGCTGGATGGTAGTGTTGGGATGGTGGACCCACCCTCTTGATTAACAAGGGACACACTGTTGAGCGTAAGAAAAAAACCCAGCAGCGTTGCAAATTCCTGGACGAACAACACAGGTGCACCCTGAAGGCAACCGGTATAGCTTACTCAAATAGCCCACGGTGTCAAAAAGACCTCTTGCCCATTCACTCTCACTGAATGGGACAACACACGACAATACCATGTCTCCAAGCGTTGAGACATCTTCTTACTTAACGCCGTCCCTCCCCTCATCTTACACTGATTGAATGGGATTTAACAGGTGACATCATAGGGGAGACATTAGCGATTCACTCTGGATTTCACCTGAGTTCTGCTACACTCACGTGTACTTACACCAGATCCAATATAGGTGAATCAATAGTCACCATGTTTGTAACAACAGAGAGGGAGGAGAGGAGTAGAAGGGAGGCAGACAGGAGAGAAGACAAGGAGAGGAGAGAACGGATGGAGAGAAATGAAGGATGAGATGGGAGGCATAAGGAAAGGGAGGAGTGCAGAGCAGGGACGAGTAAAGCGAGGAGAAGGAGAAGTGGTAGATGGACAGTAGGAGAGGAAGAAAGAGGCAGAATCCTAGGGAGGCAGGAAGAGAGGTGAGCAAAGGTCAGAAGAGGATTGGAGATGAAAGGAGGAGAGAGGGTAGCGTACAACAGAGAGAGCAGGGAGGGAAGAGGAGACACTTATCCTCAGCAGATCGAGGAGAGAGAACATAATTACGTCGCCATTGATTGCAGTGTGGTTGTTGATTCACGAGAAAGAAAATGTTGACCATGCCCTCCTCTCTCTTTCTCCTCATTCTATCTCTTCTCCCTCATGTGCTCCTCGTCCTCTGTGGCTAGGGCTACAGATTCAGACAAGAGTACGGTGTCTCACCACCTGACAAACTAGCACAGCCCAGAATGCTCCTTACAGACAAAGCCTGAAACCAGGAGCAAGCCTCTGCAATACCATACCCAAATGCAGTCCACAGGTCGCAGGTGTTGTGTTGTGTGGTGTGTGTGTGTGGTGTGGAGTTGTGTGTGTGTGTGTGTAGTGTGTGTGTGTGTGTGTTGTGTGTGTGTTTGTGTGTGTGTGTGTGTGTGTGTTTGGTGTGTGGTGCTGTGTGTGTGTGTGTGTGTGTAGATGTGTGTGTGTGCTGCTGTCTAGTAGTTTGGCGTCAACGTCGTATGGTTTAGCAGTGCGCTTCTAAAGAATAATACTTTTTCCACATGTGTGTTACAAAGTGGGAGTTATAAATGGACTTCTATCTGTCATTTTTTATAAATGATCTATCACAGAAGATCTAGTGCACCTGTAATGGTCACTTGCGATATAAAATAAATTAAGTAATTACATTGTAATACTAATGGAAAAATATAAATCACTAATATGTTCTTGAATTAGATATCAAGTATTCATACCCCCGAGTCCAATACATGTAGAATTCACCTTTGGACTCAGGGATTCACGCTGTAGAGTCTTTCTCGGGTAAAACGTCTCTAACAGCTTTGCACAACTGGAATTGTACAATACTTTCCCAATATTAGTTGCTAAACATATGTTCTATTACAATGCTTATCAAAGTTGTATTGTTGACATCAGTATGCTTGAGACAGCCCATTTTCTAATGTCTTTGCACAAGAGTTTCAAGCCAATTTAAGTCAACTGTAACTAACTAGCGTAGGTCACCCACGTCAGCTAGGAACATTCATATTCGTGCTTTTGTGTAAAGCAACTCCAGTGTATAAGTTGTGGCCTTGAAGGTATATATTTTGGTCCCCTGAATTCAATACTCCTAGTGTCTGTTGGAAAAAGGCCAGACTGACAAGGCTTTCTTGCTTTAAGATTCGCTTGTGCTTAGCCATCTATTTACGTTTATTATTTTATCACTAGCAAAAAACTCCAGAGGCTTTCCGATGAACAAGCTATACAACCATTCAACACTGTGAGCAGCCACCACGACATGATTTGAATAGTTATGGGAGATGGTATTCAATTATGTGCGTGGTGTTTGATTTGCGTCCCAATAACATACTTTGCGAAACATTTTTTAGCAAATGGTATTACTACTTGGTGCCTTAACTTGTAACCAGTAATTGTATATAGTATTTTTCTATTTCTTCTGTAAGGCCTCCTTCTTTTCAGATTTATGTTTGAGTATTCTCGGAGTTAATTATCAAGTTGTTGCTCCCACCTCAGTTTCCTCCTTCATAGCCATTGAGAAACTGTTTAACATCTCAATTTGGATCATGGTGAAATCCCTGAATGAGGTTCCCTCTCTCTCCATAGCAACTTGATGTTAGGAAAGGACACTTGTCTTTTGAGTGCTAGGGTGATATGGTGTAATCTTATCATCACCAATCCCATAGGCAGTGTATATAATAACTTCACATGTCCAACACTCATCAAGTAGGGATTATTCACCAAGTCTGCTGATTTACCGCATCTAGCCATCGCGGTGTTGCCTTTTCTTATGCGAACCATTGGAAAACTCTCTGCCGCTGGCTTCGTGGTATATAATCTGTGCCTTGGAGAATTCAACCTGGTTGTGACTGAGTACGGAGACCTTACAAATAAATGTATGTGTGGGAAATACAGAGATATGAGGAGCTTATGAAATTCTATGTTCAAAGCACTATAATATTTGCACACAGAGTGAGATCCATGCATACTTATTATGTGACATGTGTAAGTACAATATTTACTTCTGAATACTATATTTAGGTTTGCGCCATTAAACAAAGTTGACATACTTATTGACTTCAAGACATGTTCAGTCTCTTTCACATATTCTTATTTGATATTGTAAACAATTGTAAAAACATAATCTCCATCTTTTGACATTAATGGGGTTATCGTGTGTAGATTTATGTGACACCAACAATCTCAAATTAATCCATTTTAAATTCAGTGACTGTTAACAACAAAATAAGTACGGGGTGTGAATATTTTTTGAGGCACTGTACAGTGTACGTGTGAGCTGCTTGTGTTGCTTGTGAGATTTGAAATCGAACCCTTTCTTTCCGCCCTCTCCTCTCCTCCTCTTTCCCTTTCCACACGGTTCCCTCCTCTAAAATCTTAAATTCACTTCACTACCTCCTCATGTACTCCCTCCTACTTCGCTCCCTCGCACTCTTGACTACCTCTTCACGCTTCTGGTCCTTTCGTTATCCCCTCCTCTTTCCCTCTCCCCTTGGAGCCATAGCTCAGCTCTAGAAGGCCTCAGTCAATATAATCACCTTCAAAGCTTTTCCAAGTGTCGGGGTGTTGTTCATTAGCCAGTTTACACACCCTGGATTACCCTCCTAGGGCAGTCTCCTCTGATTTACCCCTCCCCCCTCCCAGCTTAGGCCTCCTGGATACAACCCACTCGAGTTCCCTGATTACCCCCTCCAGATCCTGAATCTTCCCACCCAGAGTCCTCCCTCATGTACCCTATTTCCAACCCCACTCCTCTCTCTCCTCTCCCAGTATCCTGATTATCGCCCCTTCTCCCCCCTTCCAGAGTCCTGATCTATCCCAAGAGTCCCTGATTTAACCCAGTGCTCCCTGTTACCTCTCACTCAGTAGTCCATGATTACCCTAGAGTCTCTGATTACCCCAGAGCTCCTGACACCCAGAGTATCCCTGATTTACCCCGCAGAGTCTGATTACCGCAGAAGTCCTGATAACTCGCCCAGAGTCTGATCTAACCCCAGAGTCCTGATTGATTACCCCAGGCAGTCACTGAATACCCAGATCCTGATCAGCTCACAGAGTCTGATCACCCAGAGGTCCTGATCACATCAAGTCCGCTGATTACCAGAGTCCTGATTACCATTCCACCAGCTCTCTGCATTACCGTCTCTCATGCAGTTCGGCGATTACCCAGAGTCCTGATACACTCCATCGAGTCCTGATCACCTTCAGAAGTCCTGATATACGCGCAGAGTCATGATGATTCACCTGTTAGATGACAGAAGTCTGATTGCAACCCTGCAGCGACGCAGTCCATGATGATGTACCCACGTCATAGACTGCGAGTAGTCGGCTGAGTATACCTCAGGGTTCTGATTGGATCCTCAGCCCAGAGTCCTGATTACTCCAGAGGTCCTGATGATTACCCAGAGTCCTGAGATTACTCAGAGTTCCTGAATACCAGAGTCCTGATCATAAAGCCTAGACTGTGTGTCTACTCCTACTACAAGACTGCCTGCTGCGCCTCAGTACCCAGAGTGCTCAGGCGGCCAAGAGGCACTGACCAGCCAATAACAGGCTTCCAGCCGAGGTCAGCCCAGGGTCAGGGTTTAAGGGGTTAGAAGTCAAAGCGCAGTTACCATAGAAATGATCAAACCATAGAAATGGAGTGGGTAGAGTGGATATATTACCACATAAAGTGGGGATTGAATTGTGTTCTGGGCCAGATGTAACAGCCGTTATAGAAGGGATGTTTTGGAATGTGAGTTAATTTGTTACTTACTACATTCTTTACATTTTATGGGTTATCTGCATTGCAAAAAAAGTCCAAATGACATTGTACAGAGCCCATAATATGGAACATATCTGATTTCTATGTCCACTCTTTCTTGTTTCTATGGCTGAGAGATGCTGTGGGAATGATGTATGTACACCCAGGACTGGTCCAAGCTCTGTCCCAGTAGCCAACTTGCATACTACTTAGAATGAAGGTGAAGTATTGTCCAATGCACACTATGTAGTATGCTAGTATGGATAGATGGGACCCAGAAAGGTATAACCCAATAGCAGTGTGAAACCTGCTGGAAGTTTCTATGATGTAATGTTTTTCTTATGTTTGTGTTCTATATGCCCAAAAAACTATTTTTAAATGTCTCCTCAGTGTTTATAAACAGCATCATCAACATTTGGTGAAAAACATACCAAATGTTAAATGTTTTTAAAGAACAATAGTGGAGAGATGTCCATAACCTGAGAACGCACCCATCTGAAAACAAGCAGGGTAGAATGGAAACGACTGTATGGTCTATTGGTGACTGTCCAGGTATCCAACCTGTGCCCTCACGACTGTTAGACCCAACTGAACATAAAGCCAAGCATTACTCCCACTGACTGAGAGCTAATACCAGTGTTCAGGTCTCAGCCAAGGTTACACCCAACCACCTCTGCTACATACAGAAAATATACCACTACCTGAGACATTTCAATTGTWTCATCTGACCCATCAATATGTTCAAGAATGGTAGGTATTGAAATAACATTGTATTKATTTATGCATTCATTTTCAGAAATGCATTTGCCACAATATGCTGAAGAACAAGCTGTGTCTTAAAGGTCCAATTCAGCTGTTTTTATCTCAATATCAAATCCTTTCTGGGTAACAATTAAGTACCTTACTGTGATTGTTTTCAACTAAAATGGTCAAAAAGAAACAAAATAACTTCTTAGCAAAGAGCCATTTCTCAAGCAAGAATTTTTCTAGGAAACTGAAAACTACTGTAGCTGTTATTGGCAGAGAGGTTTGAAACTATTTCTCTTGTTGATCTCTTAACTAACTGGTGATGTCACCATGCAGACCAAAAGTCCATCCCACCAAAACAGGGAGACATTTCAGGCGGTCTTTTCAAACAGCTRTTACACTAAAATGGCATTATCATCATTTTCACAATTTCACAGTATTATTCCAAACTCATAGTGTGGCAGGATATATAAAACATAGTAATATCACGTTTTTGAGTGCACTGGGCCTTTAACTCCCAAAGGAGCAAGTTGTGACAGTAGCAAGTAACATCTCCCTAACTAATTTGTGTTTTTACTGAAAATGTTTAAAAGGGTTCTGTCTTGGACTTAAACAAAGCTCATTTTAACGGATATTGCCCCTATGCCTTGACATAGTTGTAACATGTTACTACTGTATGTTAAGTCTACAGCATACAGACACACGGACACACACACACACTCCACAGGTGAACGATGTGTATATTTGTCAGTTAATATTATATTTGTTTGTCTATATTTCTGTGTGAACATATACTTAATATACATATACATAAATATCTCCTATATTGTGGTATGATTTGAATTTTAGGCATACTGTARATGTTAACTGTATGCATACATTCATATAAAAGTATTCATATTTTTCAGTCATCATATTAAGAAGAACAAATTATATTTTGCGACCCTTGGATGGTGTGTGTTTGTCTTCCTGTCTCTGTGAAGTTGCTTATTTGTGTTTATTTGTGTGAGTATGCAGCCGTGGGTGTATTCTTGTATGAGTCTATCTGTGAATTGTCATTTCATGTTTTAAATCGTTTTTAGTCGAAACAAAAAGTTTTATATTAAAAAGTCTGAAAAAAAGGATAGTAATTTATCTATTATAAAAAATACATGTAATTTATTTTTTTCTTAAGAGGAGCTGTAGCAAATTCCCTTTGTTGCTACCATGTCAGAGTTTATGATCAGAAGTTATGCGTAGAAGTATATGGATTTTGTATTATTTTGAAAAAGGCAAACGAGTGTGTGGAAAATGCTATCACAAACTTAATTTGAAATAAAAACTGAAACCAGAAAATAGTTAGCCTTTTATATTTGTGCACTTTTCTTTCCCCAATTAGCAGGCCTAAATGTCCACTGAGACCTACAGTACATTTAATAAAGTAGCCTTCATATCTCAACAGTGGCCAGGTGGCGGTATTGGTGTGCTTGTAAAGCTGTAGCCGACTTGTCTTCCTTGTTCAGAATAGACTAGGTTTGTGTTGTGATAATAACTCAAGCAAGCTTAATATGACTTCATGGATCTAACGTTTCCTCTACGAAAGAACGACACCATTCTCTGGTTATAAATGCTAAACTGACCGTAAATCAGGATTCTATGGGGCAATTTCGCCCTATTCTAGCACATGGCCTACGCCACAGACGACAGAGAAACCGAAAAGCCCCCAGTTCTGACACCACCATGAAAGAAGCCCCGAGCATCAGTTCCTCATGCATGCTCGTGCCGTTGCCTACAGCTACGCTCAGTGATACGTGTAGATCCCCGGGGTAGGCCGCGCGTGCCAGCGGTGTGCCTGGTATAGACCCCGCGTCTGTGAACTGACGATATATAACGTGGGGGGCAGTAGAGCGGAGAGAGGGGGGCATGAGGTGGTGGAGGCAGATGGTGACCTTTCAGAGTAAACTACCCTGAACTCTCTGACTCCTCTCCTCAAGCGCGAGGGGGGTGGCAGAAGAAAAAAAACACACCCGAAAGAGACCAAAGAAGAAGCCCACCAGCAATAAAGATGAGTTAAAAGCTTCATAGTTTGATGAGGTTGTAAATATCTTGGTTCAGGACCATGGACAGATGAGGTCTGCTGTGCCTGTCTGTATCAGAGCGGTGAGGATCCCTCCCTCAGTAGGCTGATACGACGGTGTATTATTGTAGGTTAAGTCATACTGTTAGATCAGTGTAGTCTGTAGTATAGGCCTATCTTCTTCTCTATTTTCGCTCTCTCCCCTTTCTCTCGCACATTAGGCTAGCCTATTTGTGCACATCATGGATATGATTACGAATTTAGCGTTTGTTCAACACGCAGAAGAGAACTGGTTAGGGCAACCTCAAGGCTGGCGTGTGTGTGTTGTGTGCGCAGCTGTAGTCGTGACGCCGCTCGCGCGCGCTGGTAGTATGGCAGGCTTCAGCACCACGGCCAGAGCTCGCGGCCAGAACAATAGGCAACACGGCGTTCCAGAACTACAGGCACCGTCCACGAGCACACACACACTGGACACTAACGTAGACATAGTCAAAGAGCTTGTTTGAAAACGCTTATACAAATTGTCGACTAATCCTGGTTTTGATAACTGAAATAGCTGTCCATATATATTCCACAGTGTTCCCTATATGCTACTTTCAGGGCTAAAAGGTGTAGGCTACGCCTACGAAAYATAAAATGGGTTTTCTTTTTAAGGTTGGAGTAGAGTTTTTGACGGTCCCTGCCTTWTACGTCACAGCCTGTCAACCGCTCGAGGGAGAGGGGGGAGGGAGGGCAGGATAGAGAGAGAGGGAGACACCGGCAGACGACGTCAAAAGCTACGGTAGTCTATACACTGAGGGAAAAGAGGGGTAGCGCGGGAGGGAAACGTTAGATATTAATAAGTATTTTTTAATATATGTGTTAGCCCTTAAATGTCTATATAAATGGACTGCTGGATTTATCAATAGCTGGTTGCTGCGGAAATAGTTTTTAAGAATATAGCCTTGTAGCCTAATTATTGCAGAAATTTGACTATTCTAACAGACAGGGCAGTACTCAGAGAGTGACTGACTGGCTTTACCGGATTTGCCAAGAGTCGTGACGAGAGGATAGAGCAAATAACGGATCACCAAGGCACCGGGTTGGGGATATGTGATCTGATGATCGCTTGCCAAGACTTGAGACCTTAACGGGAGCAGCAACTCCACTGATCTGTTACGYATTCGAAACCGGGAGAGGGAGCGATTGGCACAAAGAGCGGAGAACGAATCGCATTGAGCCTCCTATTCCCCGAGGGAGGATAACAGGAGACGCGCACTGAAGACAACAACGCCACGGCAAAACGTGGAAAAATAAACAAAATAATCTCAAATTACTCTGGGGATTATTTTACAACGTGGAGTGAAGGATCTCTTGAAATCGGTAGGATTTTTAAGACCAAAGCTCCATATTGTGTTTTTGTGCGCATGTGTTTTGTGTGTGTTTTGTGTGTATGTTGAGCCGGGGCYGACAAAGAGATGAGCCCCCATACGTTGACATCCAATGAGTGTATGTAACCTACAGCTGGCCAAACAAAGAAACCGCTCACAGCCGCTCTACAGTGCTCATCTACCGTCTAAACCATATATTTTCCTTTCCCCAGGGGCTCCGAACACTCACGTCCTAAAGGTAATATATCAGTTTTATTGATATTTAATTTTAATTTCTGTTTTATGGCAATTTAAATGTCTTAATTATTTTTTGATTGGCTGATCATCATTTGCATAATTGTTTTTATGAGAGGCGCAAGTGCCATTGTTTGTGTCAATAGGCTTATATTGTAAAGATATGAGAATTCATCCAAAAATCCCATCCACAAATACTGATGTTGGTTTCATTCAATTAATCAATGATTATCTATAGTTGTGTAAAAAGAAAATAACACATTTACATATCTGTTTTTTATGTCCATCCCTTTTCCTTCTTCGTCCTCCAACACCCTCCAGCCTTGGTCGCCCTCCCAGGGCAGGACACGACTCTGCTCGCACTCACCCGCTCTTGCTCACACTCGAACCCGCAGAGCGCCTGTCGTTTCTCGCTGTGTCCCGATGAAGTGAAGCCGATCGCGATCAAGCTGTTCGGTTGGGCAGATCCTCGGAATTCTAGAAGAGGACCAGAACATCTTGAACAGTTCGGTGAAGAATCTACGAGCTGACGGTGATAAAGGACAAGTACACCGCATGCACAAAGAGATAGGCGAAATAATGGAAACCCAGCCACCTGTAAAATAATTCCGGACACAAAATAGGCATTTGGCTAGACTACTCACGGCAGACAGAACAGGCAGACACCCACAAATAAACAAACACACACACACACACACACAACACACACACACACACACACACACCACACACACACACACACACACACAACACACAAACATACAGCTACAAGGAGATTAAGACCGACACTAAAAATATACACCACTTAAAGTCAAGTGTGTGTGCTGGTGCTAGGTTGATAGTGAATGCGGGTGTTAGGTTGATAGTAATGCTGAGTGTTGGGTAAGCGTGTGGATAGTAATGCTGTGCTAGTTGATAGTAATGCTGGTCTAGGTTGATAGTAATGGCTGGTCTAAGGTTGTGAATAGTGTACTAGTGAACTGTTCTTAGGTTGATAGTAATGCTGGTTAGGTTGATAGTAATGCTGGTCTAAGAGCTGATATAATGCTGGTGTAGTTATAGTTATGCTGGTCTAGGTTGATAGTAATGCTTTGGTTGTATGTGTCCTAGTATGTAATGGCTGGTCTAGGTTTGATAGTAATGCTGGTCGTAGGTTGGATGAGATGCTGGCTAGGTGTTGAATGCTGTCAGGTTGATAGTAGCTGGTTAGCTGAGGTTGATAGTAATGCTGGTCTAGGTTGATACGGTAATGCTCGGTCTAGGTTGATAGTAATGCTGGTACTAGGTTGATAGTAATGCTGGTCTTAGGTTGATATGTAAATTGCTGGTCAGTTTGACTATAGCTGTTGTTGATAGTAATGCTGGTCTAGGTTGATAGTAAGTGCTGATGTAGCTGTTCAAGAATACCTAGGATAGGATAAAGTAATCCTTCTCCCCCCCCCCCCTTAAAGAGTTAATGCGCTTATTGAAAGTGGTTGTTCCACTGGAGTATCATAAAGGTGAATGCACCAATTTGTAAAGTCGCTCTGGAAAAGAGCGTCTGCACTAAATGACTTAATGTAAATTGTAATGTAATGGTCTAGGTTGATGAGTAATGCTGGTGTGTAATAGGCTTGAGTATGTAATGCTGGTGCTAGGGTTTGATAGAATGCTGGTCTAGGTTGATAGTTAAATGCTGGTGTAGTGATAGTAATGCTGGTTAGGTTGTATAGTAAGTGCTGGTCTAGGTTGAATAATGCTGGTCTAGGTTGAATAGTAATCTGGTCCTAGGGTCTGATAGTAATGTCTGGTCTAGGTTGAATAGTAATGCTGGTCTAGGTTGATATAATCTGGTCTAGGTTGATAGTAAATGCTGGTGTAGGTGTGATAGTATCTTTAGGTTGTAGTAAGCTTGTGGTTGATAGTAATGCTGGTGTGTTAGTAAAGCACTAGTCATTGATGTAAACACTTCCACGAGTAGATAGGCTGTGTCCTGTTATCATGTGTTCTGAGTGATGGGGTCACCATGGGAAACTACTTCACTTATCTACTCCCTCTCCTGATCACATACAGTCAATCACAAGTTTCGGAGCACATCTAACTCAATTCAAGGCGTTTTTTCTTTATTTTACTATTTTTTAATTTTAGAATAATAAGTGAAGAACATTTAAAACTAGAAACTAACACAAAAATGGAATCGTGTATTAACCAAAAAAAGTGTTTAAACAAATCCAAGTAATATAATTTTAATGTTTAGATCTTCAAGTACCAACCCTTTTGCCTTGATGTGACGCTTTGCAACTGCTTTGGCATTCTCTCAACCAGTATATAAATGAGTAATCACCTTTGGAATGCATTTCAAATAACCGGCTTGTCCTTGTCTCATAAGAGATTAATTTGTGGAATTTATTTCCTGTACTTAAATTTGTTTGAAGCCAATCATTTGTGTTGTGGAAAACGGTAGGGGTGCAACACAGAATGATAGCCCTATTTGGTAAAATACAAGTCCATATTTATGCAAAACCTCAACCTAAGCAAAGAGAACCAACAGTCCCTCATATTTTTAACGACATGAAGGGTCAGTCATCCAGAAATTTCAAGACCTGTTGAAAGTTTTTTTTCACCTCT
>NW_019949222.1:0-11845 GCF_002910315.2 Salvelinus sp. IW2-2015 | reverse complement strand
CTAAACTGGAAAATACAACGTTAGAACCCTCTTAAATATGTAACCTGTATTTAAATGAGGAGCTGTCTGTGGCAGAAGTTAAGAAGGTGATTGAAGCTGGGAAGATGGGAAAGCGTTTGGTATTGATGAACTGCCTAATGAGTGTTTAAAATCCACTAAATTAATTGATGTCCTATATGATTTTCTCCTCATGTGTTTTTGAGTACAGTATACTGCCATCCACTTGGAATGAGTACAGTATACTGCCATCCACTTGGAATGAGTACAGTATACTGTCCTCCACTTGGAATGAGTACAGTATACTGCATCCACTTGGAATGAGTACAGTATACTGTCCTCCACTTGGAATGAGTACAGTATACTGCCCATCCACTTGGAATGAGTACAAGTATACTGCCATCCACTTGGAATGAGTACAGTATACTGCCATCCACTTGGAATGAGTACAGTATACTGCCCTCCACTTGGAATGAGTACAGTAATTAACCAGACTAAATCACAGATAATGACTTGGTGTAAAAGATGGAGACTCATGATCAAACCAGACAAAAACACAGATAATGACTTGGTGTAAAAGATGGAGACTCATGATCAACCAGACTAAAACACAGATAATGACTTTTAGAAAACCAAGGTACTAAAATATGTGTTTTTCAGTTTTGTTTTGGTGAAGACATTCTTCAGTTTACTAACAATTATAAATATTTGGGTATTTTTATTGATGAACATATGACCTTTCTATAGGGAACATCTGTCCTGGCCGACTCAGGAAGTAGAGACATGTGACCTTTCTATAGGGAACATCTGTCCTGGCCGACTCAGGAAGTAGAGACGTGACCTTTCTATAGGGAACATCTGTCCTGGCCGACTCAGGAAGTAGAGCCGTGACCTTTCTATAGGGAACATCTGCCCTGGCCGACTCAGGAAGTAGAGACATGTGACCTTTCTATAGGGAACATCTGTCCTGGCCGACTCAGGAAGTAGAGAACATGTGACCTTTCTATAGGGAACATCTGCCCTGGCCGACTCAGGAAGTAGAGACATGTGACCTTTCTATACAGAACATCTGTCCTGGCCGACTCAGGAAGTAGAGACATGTGACCTTTCTATAGGGAACATCTGTCCTGGCCGACTCAGGAAGTAGAGACATGTGACCTTTCTATAGGGAACATCTCGCCTGGCCGACTCAGGAAGTAGAGACATGTGACCTTTCTATAGGGAACATCTGTCCTGGCCGACTCAGGAAGTAGAGACATGTGACCTTTCTATAGGAACATCTGTCCTGGACGACTCAGGAAGTAGAGACATGTGACCTTTCTATAGGAACATCTGCCCTGGCCGACTCAGGAAGTAGAGACATGTGACCTTTCTAGAGGAACATCTGTCCTGGCCGACTCAGGAAGTAGAGACATGTGACCTTTCTATAGGGAACATCTGTCCTGGCCGACTCAGGAAGTAGAGACATGTTGACCTTTCTATAGGGAACATCTGTCCTGGCCGACTCAGGAAGTAGAGACATGTGACCTTTCTATATGGAACATCTGCCCTGGCCGACTCAGGAAGTAGAGACATGACCTTTCTATAGGGAACATCTGTCCTGGCCGACTCAGGAAGTAGAGACATGTGACCTTTCTATATGGAACATCTGCCCTGGCCGACTCAGGAAGTAGAGACATGACCTTTCTATAGGAACATCTGTCCTGGCCGACTCAGGAAGTAGAGACATGACCTTTCTATAGGGAACATCTGTCCTGCCGACTCAGGAAGTAGAGACATGACCTTTCTATGGGAAACATCTGTCCTGGCCGACTCAGAAGTAGAGACATGACCTTTCTATAGGGAACATCTGTCCTGGCCGACTCAGGAAGTAGAGACATGACCTTTCTATAGGGAACATCGTCTGTCCTGGGCCGACTCAGGAAGTAGAGACATGACCTTTCTATGGGGAACATCTGCCCTGGCCGACTCAGGAAGTAGAGACATGACCTTTCTATAGGGAACATCTGCCCTGGCCGACTCAGGAAGTAGAGACATGTGACCTTTCTATAGGGAACATCTGCCCTGGCCGACTCAGGAAGTAGAGACATGTGACCTTTCTATAGGAACATCTGTCCTGGCCGACTCAGGAAGTAGAGACATGTGACCTTTCTATAGGGAACATCTGTCCTGGCCGACTCAGGAAGTAGAGACATGTGACCTTTCTATAGGGAACATCTGTCCTGGCCGACTCAGGAAGTAGAGACATGTGACCTTTCTATAGGGAACATCTGTCCTGGCCGACTCAGGAAGTAGAGACATGTGACCTTTCTATAGGGAACATCTGTCCTGGCGACTCAGGAAGTAGAGACATGTGACCTTCTTATAGGGAACATCTGTCCTGGCCGACTCAGGAAGTAGAGACGTGACCTTTCTATAGGGAACATCTGTCCTGGCCGACTCAGGAAGTAGAGACATGTGACCTTTCTATAGGGAACATCTGTCCTGGCCGACTCAGGAAGTAGAGACGTGACCTTTCTATAGGGAACATCTGCCCTGCCGACTCAGGAAGTAGAGACATGTGACCTTTCTATAGGGAACATCTGTCCTGGCCGACTCAGGAAGTAGAGACATGTGACCTTTCTATAGGGAACATCTGCCTGGCCGACTCAGGAAGTAGAGACATGTGACCTTTCTATAGGGAACATCTGCCCTGGCCGACTCAGGAAGTAGAGACATGTGACCTTTCTATAGGGAACATCTGTCCTGGCCGACTCAGGAAGTAGAGACATGTGACCTTTCTATAGGGAACATCTGTCCTGGACGACTCAGGAAGTAGAGACATGTGACCTTTCTATAGGGAACATCTGCCCGGCCGACTCAGGAAGTAGAGACATGTGACCTTTCTATAGGGAACATCTGTCCTGGCCGACTCAGAAGTAGAGACATGTGACCTTCTATAGGGAACATCTGTCCTGGCCGACTCAGGAAGTAGAGACATGTTGACCTTTCTATAGGGAACATCTGTCCTGGCCGACTCAGGAAGTAGAGACATGTGACCTTTCTATATGGAACATCTGCCCTGGCCGACTCAGGAAGTAGAGACATGACCTTTCTATAGGGAACATCTGTCCTGGCCGACTCAGGAAGTAGAGACATGTGACCTTTCTATATGGAACATCTGCCCTGGCCGACTCAGGAAGTAGAGACATGACCTTTCTATAGGAACATCTGTCCTGGCCGACTCAGGAAGTAGAGACATGACCTTTCTATAGGGAACATCTGTCCTGGCCGACTCAGGAAGTAGAGACATGACCTTTCTATGGGGAACATCTGTCCTGGCCGACTCAGGAAGTAGAGACATGACCTTTCTATAGGGAACATCTGTTCCTGGCCGACTCAGGAAGTAGAGACATGTGACCTTTCTATAGGAACATCTGTCCTGGCCGACTCAGGAAGTAGAGACATGTGACCTTTCTATAGGGAACATCTGCCCTGGCCGACTCAGGAAGTAGAGACATGTGACCTTTCTATAGGGAACATCTGTCCTGGCCGACTCAGGAAGTAGAGACATGTGACCTTTCTATAGGGAACATCTGTCCTGGCCGACTCAGGAAGTAGAGACATGGACCTTTCTATAGGGAACATCTGCCCTGGCCGACTCAGAAGCAGAGACATGTGACCTTTCTATAGGGACATCTGCCCTGGCCGACTCAGGAAGTAGAGACATGTGACCTTTCTATAGGGAACATCTGCCCTGGCCGACTCAGGAAGTAGAGACATGTGACCTTTCTATAGGGAACATCTGCCCTGGCCGACTCAGGAAGCAGAGACATGTGACCTTTCTATAGGGAACATCTGCCCTGGCCGACTCAGGAAGCAGAGCTCTTGGGAGAGTTACAGGAAAAACATAAACCAATCAAAGGTACTGGTTACGCCACGTACTCCAAACTGCGTCAGACATGCGTGTGTCCTGTTCTGGACTATTCAGCAGGAGTGTGGGGTGACAAGTGGTATCTCAAAAACAAACATGTTCATAGCAGAGCAGTACGTTACTTTTTAGGTGACCAAAAGTTTCCCCCCATACTTGTAATACCTGGGACATGAGCTGGAACCCTGTGAGGTGAGATGGAAGGCGTGTATGGTGAGACTTTGGAATAGACTGTTGGATAGGACAAATGCCATGAATAGCTAGTAAAGTTCTATCTATCTATAGGGGGAGCCTGGGCAACTGAAATGTCTGACCTTTTTCCAACAGTCTGACTGTGAACATCTGTATGAAGCCAAATTAAGGGAGACATAGATATGATTAAAAAACAACAGTTGATGAAATATGAAGAAAGAAAATGGGTGGAAGGGATTAATCATAAACCCAAATAGAGAACCTTTTGTTTGATTAAGGGTGAATTGGTGTGTGAGATATATATTATGTATAACCTACCTAAAAGCAAGAGATCGCTATGTGCACAGGGAAGATCAGGGATATTGCCTCTACGTATTGAAACAGGTCAGATCAGGGATATTGCCTCTGAGTATTGAAACAGGTCAGATCAGGGATATTGCCTCTACGTATTGAAACAGGTCAGATCAGGGATATTGCCTCTACCTATTGAAACAGGTCAGATCAGGATATTGTCTCTGTGTATTGAAACAGGTCAGATCAGGATATTGTCTCTGTGTATTGAAACAGGTCAGATCAGGGATATTGCCTCTACGTATTGAAACAGGTCAGATCAGGATATTGCCTCTACGTATTGAAACAGGTCAGATCAGGGATATTGTCTCTGCGTATTGAAACAGGTCAGATCAGGGATATTGTCTCTGCGTATTGAAACAGGTCAGATCAGGGATATTGCCTCTGCGTATTGAAACAGGTCAGATCAGGGATATTGCCTCTGCGTATTGAAACAGGTCAGATCAGGGATATTGCCTCTACGTATTGAAACAGGTCAGATCAGGGATATTGTCTCTGCGTATTGAAACAGGTCAGATCAGGGATATTGTCTCTGCGTATTGAAACAGGTCAGATCAGGGATATTGCCTCTGCGTATTGAAACAGGTCAGATCAGGGATATTGCCTCTGCGTATTGAAACAGGTCAGATCAGGGATATTGTCTCTGCGTATTGAAACAGGTCAGATCAGGATATTGCCTCTACGTATTGAAACAGGTCAGATCAGGGATATTGTCTCTGTGATTGAAACAGGTCAGATCAGGGATATTGCCTCTACGTATTGAAACAGGACAGATCAGGGATATGTCTCTGCGTATTGAACAGGTAATATCAGGGATATTACCTCTGTGGATTGAAACAGTCAGATCAGGGATATTGCCTCTGAGTATTGAAACAGGTTAGATCAGGGATATTGCCTCTGCGTATTGAAACAGGTTAGATCAGGATATTGCCTCTGCATATTGAAACAGGTAAGATCAGGGATATTGTCGCTGCGTATTGAAACAGGTAAGATCAGGGATATTGTCTCTGCGTATTGAAATAGATCGAAAGCCCTGAGCTGACAAGGTAAAAATCTGTAATTCTTTCCCTGAACAAGGCAGTTACCCCACTGTTCCCCGGTGGTGATTCAAAAAATTATTCAACATTTCATTCACAAATTATACACACATTTTACACACACAATATGCACACATTATACACACTAGTGACTTCTTCCTTCCCCTGGCTAGAAGTGACTTCTCCCCTCGTCTGGCTAGAAGTGACTTCTCCCCTCGTCAGGCTAGAAGTGACTTATCCCCTCACCTGGCTAGAAATGACTTCTCTCCTCGACTTCTTCCCTCGTCTGGCTAGAAGTGTCTTCTCTCCTCGTCTAGCTAGAAGTGACTTCTCCCCTCGTCTAGCTAGAAGTGACTTCTCCCCTCGCCTGGCTAGAAGTGACTTCTCGCCTGGCTAGAAGTGACTTCTCATCTAGCTAGAAGTGACTTCTTCCCTCACCTNGTGACTTCTCCCCTCGTCTGGCTAGAAGTGACTTCTCCCCTCGTCTGGCTAGAGGTGACTTCTCCCCTCGTCTGGCTAGAGGTGACTTCTCCCCTCGTCTGGCTAGAAGTGACTTCTCCCGTCGTCTGGCTAGAAGTGACTTCTCCACTCATCTAGCTAGAAGTGACTTCTCCCCTCGTCTGGCTAGAAGTGACTTCTCCCCTCGCCTGGCTAGAAGTGACTTCTCCCCTCGCCTGGCTAGAACAGGAAGTGTGAATCAGTGTGAAGACATCTGGTAGAGCAGGTCCTTTATAATTCATCATCATCCTCACTCACTGACAGGAGGAAAAGAGGGAGAGAGGAGTGGGAGAGAAAGGAGAGTGGGAGAAGGCGGGAGAGAATTTAAAAGACAGGGAGGGAGGGAGAAAGAGAGAGAGAATAAACAGCCCCAGACAGAGACTGTCTCCTCTACTCAGTGAAACTGCACACGGTTTGCACCTGAGAAGTACACTTGGGCTTCACTCTGCAAGATGGAAACAAGGAACGTTTTTAGATTGTGCTTTTATGAGCGAGTGACACTTGCACAAAAAGCCAGACTGACTCAGGGGGCTGACACAGAAATGATGAGGAATCCCAGTGCAGGATGAGATAAAATGACAAGCTGTAGATATATCTTTTCAATATGACTTTTTCCTAAGCATCGTGGGTAACCTACGGTAAACCAACAGTATAACTTTATATAAGCATGTAAGAGGCTTCTGATGTATTATACAGTATATATCTATATGTCTCTTCAGCTGAGACGTCATGGGAGGTACCGCTGTCCTCTCCTCTAGATGTAGTAAACAGCAATGCCATCCGTTAGAGGTCTGTGTTCTAGATGAGTGTGTTTACGAGTTGTGTGTGGTGGTGTGTGGGTGGGTGGGTGGGTGGTGTGGTGGTGGGTGGGTGGGTGGGTGGGTGGGTGGATGGCGGTGGTATGTGTGTGGGTGTGCGTGGGTGTGGTGAGGTGATTTCAGTGTGAACATATGGTCGTTCGATCAGAGTCTCATCACTGTTCAGAGTCTCATCACTATCAGAGTCTCGATCACTATCAGAGTCTCATCACTGTCAGAGTCTTCATCACAATCAGAGTCTCATCACTATCAGAGTCTTCATCACTATCAGAGTACTAACATCACATATGCAGAGTCATCACTATGACTATCTAGAGTCTCATCACTATCAGAGTCTCACACCTATCAGAGTCCTCATCACTTATCCAGTCTCATCACTAGAGATGTAATCTATAATGCAGGTTCACACCCATCTTATAGTATATATTAGAAACACCTCTCTGTTTTGTATACACCACATTATCACCAGGACACCTCTCTGTTGTTACAAACACAGTTACCGAACTCGTTCAAAAAACATTCACCAGGACACCTTCTCTGTTTGTACAACTTACACCACACTGTTACCATCCCAGGACACTCTCTGTTACTTCACAGGACTCTCTGTTTTTACAACACATTATCACCAGGAACACTCTTCTGTTTTGTACAACACCATTATCACCAGACACCTCTCTTTTGACAACATATATCGCATTTTTACAACACTTTTCCTCAGGACACCTCTCTGTTTTTACCAACACATTATCACCAGGACACCTCTCTGTTTTGTTACAAACTCATTATCACCAGGACACCTCGTTGTAAACATTACAGGCATCTGTTTGTTACAACACATTGATCATCAGACACTCTCTGTTATGTTACAACACATTAATCACCAGCGAACCTCTGTTTGTTAACAACACGATTATTCCCAGGACACCTCTCTGTTTGTTTACAACACATTATCACCAGGACACCTCTCTGTTGTTTACAACACATTAGTACTCAGGACACTCTCTGTTGTTACAACACATATCACAGGGACACCTCTCTGTTTGTTAACAACACATTATCACCAGACACCTCTCTTTTGTGTACACAACATTACATCAGACAACCTCCTGTTTTACACACATTATGCACCAGGACACCTCTCGCTGTTATGTTATTACAAACCTTACCTCCCCACCAGGGGACCCACATCTCTGTTTGTTACAACACATTATCACCAACCCTGCTACACATTCATCAGACACCTCTTGTTTGTAAACATTTCATCAACCTCCTGTTTCCCCTTATCATCAGAACACCTCTCTGGTTACCATGATCCGACTCTCGTTTGTTACAACAGATTATCACCAGCACCTCTCTGTTTTGACAAATTATCAGCACTCTTTTGTATACAACAATTAATCACCAGGACACCTCCGTCACTATCTCGGCTTTGTTACAACAACATTATCACCAGACACCTCTCTGTTTGTACAACACATTATCTCAGGACACCTCTCTGTTTGATACAACACATTATCACCAGGACACCCTCTCTTGTTATATTACACAACATTATCACCAGGACACCTCTCTGCTTTTTAACAACACATTATCATCACGACACCTCTCTGTTTTGTACAACACCATTATCATCAGTGACACCTCTCTTTTTGTTTACAACACATTATTCATCCAGGGACACCTCTCTGTTTTGTGTAACAACACATATCATCAGGACACCTCTCTGTTGTTACAACACATTATCACCAGGACACGCCTCTGTTGTTACAACACATATCACCAGGAACCCACCCTCCTGTTTGTTACAACACATTATCACCAGAGACACTCTCTGCTTTGTTACAAAACACATACCTCATCAGGACACCTCTCTGTTTTGTTAACACACATTATCATCAGGACACTCTCTCTCTATGCATGCATTGGTGATCCCTGCCATATGATAAGCTGCAAAATGGATTCACACGGTGAATACACTGAGACAGAGTGACATGGCTGATAACTGAGACAGAGTACATTGGCTGGATACCACTGAGGACAGAGTGACATGCTGATACACTGAGACAGAGTGAACAGTGGGCTGATACACTGAGACAGAGTGACATGGCTGATACACTGAACAGAGTACATGGCTGATACACTGAGACAGAGTGACATGGCTAGTACAACTGATGACATGAAGTGACATGGCTGATCATAGACAGTAGTGGACATGGCTGATACACTGAGACAGAAGTGACATGGCTGATACACTGAGACAGCAGTGACACTGGCTGTACACTGAGGAGCAGAGTGACATGGCTGATACACTAGATGACACGGACAGGTGACATGGCTGATACACGAGGAACGAGGTGAATGAGCTGAGACCAGAGGTGACATGGCCTTGATACACTGAGACATGAGTGACGATGGCCTGATACACTGAGCAGAGTGACATGGCTGATGACACGAGACAGGGTGAACGGCTGAGACAGAGTGACATGGCTGATACACTGAGACAAGGTGCATGTGAGAGATGCATGGCTGAACCAGACAGAGCTGGCCATGGCTGATCCACTGGACGTGACTGAGCGCAGAGTGACAGGCTGATACACTGAGACAGAGTGACATGGCTGATACACTAGTCGTAGTGAATCCTAGACAAGGTGACATGGCTGGATACAGAGACAGAGTGACATGGCTGATACACTGAGACAAGACTGACATGGCTATACACTGACATGACATGGTGTAACGACAAGTCTGGCTGATTACACTGAGACAGAGTGACCATGGCTGAGACAGAGTGCAATGGCTGATACACTGCAGAGGTCATGCAGAAGTGAACCATGGCTTGATACACCTGAGACCAGAGTGCACATGGCTGTACAAGAGTGACGGCTGACGATCAGTGACATGTGCTGACTACACTACGAGCAGAGTATAGACACTACTGCGAACTAGACAGCCAAGTGCCGGCTGACACTTGAACAGAGTGACATGGCTGATACCACTGGCACAGAAAGTGACAATGGTGATACACGAGACAGCAGTGACATGGCTGCAGACACTGAGACGATGAACGATCCTGAGGATGACATGGCTCCAGATACACTGAGACAGCAGTGACATGGCTGATACACTGAGACGAGTGACAAATCAAAAATAAAACAGATTGTATGATTTACAAACTGGGACAACAAGGAAATGTTTATATTTGAGAATAGAACCACAGCAAGGAACACAGACCCATTAGAGGACAGATCCCCTTCCTCTATTATTGCAGGATTGTGCATACTGATTAAATCCAACATTGAACTAGTTCATTTACGAGTAATACTTTAACACAATTAAAGCCAGTTAAATAGAAACTTCACTTTCAAAGATTTAACACGTTTAATTTAAACATTTTGAAGTGATAGAACTAACTTGTATTTAAAGGATGATACATTCTTAGCTAACAACAATATATCATTGAAGTAGCAACAAGCAGGGCTATATTACCTGAGAAGCATTCATTCAGGGAACGGAAACACTCCCCTACCAGCGGTGGCCACGTTGCTTCACTGATCCCTGATCTACTGGGGAGCAGAACTCTATTTCCAGCCCAGTAATAGAATCTACTGGGGACAGATCTATCCAGCTAATTGATCTAAGTAAGATCATTCCAGCCCAGTAATAAGATCTACAGGGGGGAGCAGACTTATATTCCAGCCCAGTAATAGATCTACAGGCGGCAGGCAGACTTCTATTCAAGCTCAGCAATAGAATCTACAGGGGGGCGACTCTCTAATTCCAGCCCAGTAATAGATCTACTGGTGAGCAGACTTCTATTCCAGCTCAGTAATAGAATCTACAGGGTGAGCAACTTCTATTTCCAGCTCCGCTAATAATTCTGGGGACAATCTTCCGAGAAAGACTACAGGGTTTAGCATTCTATTCCAGTCCAGTAATAGATCACAGGGGAGCAGACTTCTATTTCCAAGCCTCAGTAAGTCAGATCTACCAGGGGCAGCAGCACTTCTATTCCAGCCCCAGAAGATCTACGGCGGGAGCCCATGACTTCTAGTCCCAGCCCAGCCTAATAGATCTACAGGGAGCGACAACTTATTCAGCTAGTAAATAGACACTACAGGAGGAGCAGACTTCTATTCCAGCCCGTAATATATCTACAGAGTGAGCAGACTTCTATTCCAGCCTCAGTAATAGATCTACAGGGAGCAGAACTTCTATTCCAGCTCAGCTTAATTAATCTACAGAGCGAGCCAGGACTTTCTATTCCAGCCCAGCTAATAGAATCTACAGGAGTAGCAGAACTCTATTCCAGACTCAGTAATAGATCTACAGGGGAGCAGACTTCTATTCCAGCCAGCAATAGATCTACGAGGCGGGAGCAGACTTCTATCCAGGCCCAAAAAGGCAAAAATTAGGGAAAATTCTACAGGTGAAGCAGACTTCTATTCCAGAACTCAGCAATAGATCTACCGGTGAAGCAGACTTCTATTCCAGCCCCAGTAATAGATCTACAGGGGGAGCAGACATTCTATTCCAGCCAGTAAAATAGATCACAGGCGGAGCAAGACTTCTATTCCAGCCCAGCAATACGCCATCTACAGGGGGAGCAGACTTCTTTATTCCAGGCCCATAATAGATCTACAGGGGGAGCAGGACTTCTATTCCAGCCCCAGCTAATAGATTTACTGGGCCGTGAGCACCGCTCTCTCCTCCTCCGCCCCTCGGCAACATAATATCTACTGGGTGAGCAAGAACTTTCTATTCCACCGCCCAGTAAATAGATCTACTCGGGTGGAGCAGACTCATCCAGCTCAGCAATAGATCTAAGCTGGGGGAGCAAGGACTTCTATTCCAGCAGTAATAGATCTACTGGGTGAGCAGGACTTCTCCCATTCCCAGCCCAGTAATATATCTACAGCGGTGAGCCAGGACTTCTATTTCCAGCCCAGTAATAGATCTAGCAGGGAGCAGACTCTATTCCAGCCCAGCAATAGAAATTTTCAACAGACGGTGAGCAGACTTTCTATTCCAGCCCCATCTCTCTC
>NW_019949221.1:4966-11848 GCF_002910315.2 Salvelinus sp. IW2-2015 | reverse complement strand
GGTTTTGCTCTGTTTTCTGTTCTTTTGCTCTGTTCGTACCTCTGTTCTGCTCTGCCTGTTCTGTTCATGCTCCATTGTTGTTCTGTTCTGCCTCTGTTTTGTCATGTTCTGTTCGCTCTGTCTGCTCTGTTCTGGCTTGTCTTGTTCTGCTCGTTCGCTCTGTTCGTGTCTGCTTGTTCTGCTCTTTTCTGCTTTTGGTCTGTTCTGCTCGTTCTGTTCTGTCTCTGGTTCATGCTCTATTGTTCTGTCTTTCACGCTCTGTTCTTTTCTTCTGTTCTGTTTTGCTCTGTTCTGCTCTTGTCTGCTTTGGTCTGTGTCTGCTCTGTTCTGCTCTGTACTGCTTGCGTCTGTGTTCTGCTCGTGTTCTGCTCTTTCTGTTTCTGCTTTGTATCTGCTCTCTTCTGCTTTGGTCTGCTCGTGTTCTGCTCTGTTCTGTCTGCTACTGCTCTGTTCCTTTCTTCTCATTCTTGTTTTGCTCTTTTCTGCTCTGTACTTCTTTGCTCTTTTCTGCTCGTTCTGCTCCTGTTTCTGTTCTGCTCTGTTCATTTCTACTCTGTCTGTTGTACTCTGTTCCAGCTCTCTCTTTCTGTTCTGTTTCTTCTCTGTTATGTTATGTAATGCTCTGTTATTCTCTGCTCTTTCTGTTCCTTCTCTGTTTTTTCTGATCTGATCTGTTCTGCTCTTATCTGTGCTGCTTGTTCTGTTTGCTGTATTTATGTTCTGTTCTGCCTCTGTTCTGGTCTTGTTCTGTTCTGCTCTTGTTCTGCTTTGTCTTTCTGCTAGTTCTGTTTCTGCTCTAGTTCTGCTCTGTTCTTGTCTGCCTCTTGTCTCTCTATCTGCTTGCTCTGTTTTGCTGTGCTCTGTTCTGTCTCTGTCTGTTCGTGATATCGTTCTGTCTCTGTTCTGCTCGTGACTGCTCTTGCTGATCTGGTCTGTTTTGCTCTGTTTGTTCTGCTCTGATCTGTTCCTGCTCTTCATCTGTTCTGCTCTGTTTGTTCTGCTCTATTGTTGTTGTGCTCTGTTTGCTGCTCTGTTCTGCTTTGGTCTGTTATGCTCTGTGCTCTGCTTATGGTCTGACTCTGTTCGTTGATTCTGCTTTGGCTTCTGCTCTGTTCTGCTTTGGTCTGGTTCTGCTATGTTCTGTTTCTGCTCCTGTTCTGCTTCTGCTTTGTTCTGCTCTCTTCTGCTTTGGTCTGTTCTGCTCTGTTCTTTCTGCTCTGTTATGCTCTGTTTGGTCTTTACTGCTCTGTTCTTTTTCTCTTGTCTCTGTTTTGCTCTTGTTCTACTCTGTATCTGCTTTGGTTCTGTTCTGTTCTGCTCGCTGATTCTGCTCTGCTCTGTCATTTATCGTCATTTGTTCTGTTTGCTCTGTTTTGCTCTGTTTTCTTTCTGCTCTGTTCTGTTCTGTTCTGTTCTCTTGGTCTGTTCTGCGCTGTTCTGCTCTGCTTCTGTTCTGCTTTGTTCTGCTCTCTTCTGCTTTGGTCTGTTCTGCTCCTGTTCTGCTCTGTCTTATTTGCTATTTTCTGTTCTGCTCTGTCTGTCTGCTCTATTTATGTTCTAACTCTGTTTCTGTTTTACTCTTTCTAGCTCTGCTCTGTCTGTTCTGTTTCTTCTCTGTTATGTTATGTAATGTTCTGTTTTCTCCTGCTCTGTTCTGTTCTTGCGTCTGTTTGTTCTGGATCTGAATCTGTTCTCTCTTAATCTGTTCTGCTGTGTTCTGTTCTGCTCTATTTTGTTCTGTTCTCATCTGTTTGGTTTGTTCTGTTCTGCTCTGTTATCTGCTTGTGCTGTTCTGCTTTCTGTTCATCTCGTTCTGCTTGTTTCTTTTCTGGCTCTGTTCTGCTGTCTGTATTCTGCTTGGCTCTGTTTTTGCGGTGCTCTGTTCTGCCTTCTGTTCTGATAGTTCTGTTCTGTTCTGTTGTCTGCTCTTGTACTCCTCTGTGCTGATCATGTTCGTTCTGATCTGATCTTTCTGCATCTTATCTTTCTGCTCTGTTCTGCTTTTGTCTGTTGTGCTCTGTTTGTTCTGCTGTGGTCGCTCTGTTCTGTTCTGCTTTGTTTTGCTCTTTTCTTGCTTTGGGACTGTTCTGCTATGGTTACTGCTTCGTGCTCTGTTATGCTCTGTCTGTTCTGGTTTTACTGCTCTGTTTTTTCTTCTCTGTTCTGGTTTGCTCTATTCTGCCTGTGCATCTGTTTTGCTGTGCTCTGTCTGTTCTGCTCTGTCTGTTCTGATATGTTCTGCTCTGTTCTGTTCTGCTCTGTACTGCTCTGTGCTGATCTGTGTCTGTTCTGCTCTGTCTCTGTTCTGTGTGTGAGATAATCTAGCCCTTTTTATGCTGAGAAAGGCAGCTGCAAGCCAGCAGTACACCTATTCATTCATAAGATGCTGTGGCATTGAGTCCTCCTGCACCCCTCCCTTCCTCACGGGCACCCCTTTGACCCGCATTGGGGGTAGATGAGTAGGCAATATGAAGCTGTTACCTGTGCAAAATCCCAGAAGCCAATTCACTGTAAGGATATGTGTGTGAGTGATGAGTGATGTGAGTGAGTGAGTGATAGTGAGTGAGTGAGTGAGTTGAGTGAGGAAGTGAGTGAGTGAGTGGGAGTGCAGTGTTCCGCTGCTGCACAGTGTGTGTGATGCATTCTCCCGTATTTCCAAACTCCTTTCCCTTTCTGTGAGGAGGCTTGCTAAGCCTTGTTTTTACAATTAGCTGTCCTCTCTTTTAGTGTTGGTTTGTTTGACTAAAGGAGGAGAATGGAAAGCAAAAAACATAGAAAGGAGAGAGACGGGACCCAAAAAGGGGTTTTGGAAGGACAGATATAAAGATAGAGGAATATAGAGAAAGCTCATGAGAAAGAAATCCCCAATGTTGATGGTATCTGTCTGTTGGTGCCTCGTTCATGCCTCTGTGTGTGTGTGTGTGTTGTGTGTGTGGTGTGGGTGTGTGTTGTTGTGTGTGTTGTGTGTGTGTACTTGTTGGAATAGAAATCCCCAGTGCTGGTACGTTCTGTCTCGCTGTTGTCTGCAGCCCTGCACTGGCCTATGGTTGCCAATAGGGGTTTTCCTGAACATTTGGATGAACCGTTGAAATAAGACGAAGGGGATGCTATCATCAACTGTGCTTAAATGCCCCACAGTGAACACTCACTATCATTCTGCTCCTTACTCAAAATGAAATAATTACACATGATTTCAGAACAATTATGTTACAAATGATTGTACCAAAGTGATGAATGTTTATGTTCTCATTTCTCTATTCTATGTCTAGTTGTTTCTTTCTATTTCTTTCTATCTATTTATTTCTTTTCTTTCTATTCTATTGTTGCCGGCTATGGTTCCCTTACATAGGGAGAGTTATATGAGAAGAAACTGTAAAGCCGCAACAGACTCAACCTTGAGCGGGAGGCTCCACTGAGGAGAGTGAGCAGAGATGCAGGTCTGTCGGTGTACTTACTCTGGTTCCTGCCTCCACTGTCGACTCGGAACGACAATATTAACCAAGTCAAGTATTTGCAGTTGGTGAAATCTACATAACATGCCAGTAGTTCAGACCAACCCAATGGTTTGATTTGATTGGAATAAGGACCCCCTCCCCCCCCCCGTCCCAGCCTTGCTCTATCCTGACTCTCTTTATAAAAATCCCTGCTCTATCCTATCTCTTCATAACACCTGCTCTATCCTATCTCTATTATAAATCCCTGTTCCTATCCTACTCTCTTCATAAACATGGCTTGCTCTATCCTACTCTCTTATTAAAATCCCTGATCCTATCCTTCTCTCTCATACAACATCCCTGCCCTATCCTACCCTTCTTCATAACATCCCTGTCACTATCCTACTCTCTTCATAAACATCCCTGCCCTATCCTACTTCTCTTCAGAAAAAACATCCGCTGCCCTATCCTACTCTCTTCATAAACCATCCCTCACCTATCTTCTCTCTGTCATAAAAATCCCTGCCATATTCCATACTCTCTCAAAAACATGCCCGCCCTATCCTACTCTCTTCATAACACCCTGCCCTATCCTACTCTCTTCAACTCCTGCCCTATCCTACTCTCTTCAAAAACATCCTGCCCTACCTCTCTCTTCATAAACATCCCTTGCCCATTGATCCTATCTCTTCAAAAAACATCCCTGCCCTATTCCTACTCTCTTCAAAAACATCCCTGCCCTATCCTACTTCTTCATAAACCTCCCCTATCCTATCCTTCTCTCTTCATAAATCCGCTGCCCTATCCTACTCTCTTCATAAACATCCCTTGCCCCTATCCTACTCTCTTCAAAAAAATCCCTGCCCTTCCTACTCTCCTTCAAAAACATCCCTGCCCTATCCTACTCTCTTTCATTAAACATCCCTTGTTCCTATCCTACTCTCTTCATAAACACCTGTTCCTATCCTACTCTCTCATAAACATCCCTGCCCTATCCTACTCTCTTCATTAAACACCCCTGGCCTTCCAACTCTCTTCATGAATCCCTGCCCTATCCATACTATCTCATAAAACATCCCTGCACCTATCCTACTCTCTTCAAAAAACATCCCTGCCCTAATCCTACTATCTTCATAAACATCCCTGCCCTATCCTTACTCTCTTCATGAACATCCCGTGCCCTATCCTACTTTCTTCATAAACATCCTGGCCCTAATCCCTACTCTCTTCAAAAAATCCCTGCCCTATCCTACCTCTCTTCAAAAACTCCCCTGCCCTATCCTACTCTCTTCAAAAACATCCTGCCCTATCCTACTCCTTCAACTAAACTCCCTGCCCTATCATACTCTCTTCATAAACAATCCCTGCCCTATCATACTCTCTTCAAAAAACATCCCTGCCCTATCCTACTCTCTTCATAAACATCCCTGCCCGTTCCTACTCTCTTCAACACATCCCTGCCCTATCCTACCCTCTTCATAAAATCCCTGCCCTATCCGTCACCCTCTTCATAAACATCCCTGCCTATCCTACTCTCTTCATAAAACATTCCCTGCCCTATCCGACTCTCTTCATAAACATCCCTGCCCAATCCTACTCCTTCATAAACATCCCTGCCCGTTCTACTCTCTTCATTAAACATCCTGTCCTATCCTACTCTCTTCATAAACATCCCTGCCCTATCCTACTCTCTTCATAAACATCCCTCTGCCCTTCCTACTCTCTTCATAACATCCTTGCCCTATCCTACTTCTCATAAACATCCCTGCCTATCCTATCTCTTCATAAACCTCCTACCTTATCCCTACTCTCTTCATTTAACCATCCCTATCCTATCCTACTCTTTCATAAACAGCCTTGCCCCTATCCTACCTCTTCATAAACCTCCCTGCCCCTATCCTACTCTCTTTATAAACATCCCTGCCCTATCCTGACTCCCTCATAAACCTCCCTGCCTCTATTCCTTACTCTCTTCATGAACATCCCTGCCCTATCCTACTCTCTTCATGAACATCCCTGCCCTATCCTACCCTCTTCATTAACATCCCTGCCCTATCTCTCTCTTCATGACCATCCCTGCCTATCCTTACTCTCTTCAAAAACATCCTGTCCTATATCCTAGCCCTCTTCATAAACATTCCCTGCCTAATCCTACTTCTCTTCAAAAACATCCTATTTCTATCCTACTGCCCTTCATAACATCCCTGCCCTACCTACTCTCTCATGAAACATCCCTGCCCTATCCTACTCTCTTCAATGAACATCCCTGCCCTATCCTCCGCTTTCTTAACATCCCTGTCCTATCCTACTCTTCATAAACATCCCTGCCCTATCCTACTCTCTTCATCTTAAATCCCTGCCCTATCCTACTCTCTTCATAAACCTCCCTGCCATCCTACTCTCTTCAAAACACCCCTGCCCTTTCCTTCTTCTTCATAAACATTCTCTCTCTGGGAACAGAGCAGAACAGAACAGAGCACAGCAGAAGAGAGCATAACAGACCATAACATAACAGATCAGAACAGAACAAAACAGAGCAGAACCGAGCAGAACAGAGCAGAGCAGAGCAGAGCAGAACAGAGCAAAGAAGAACAGAGCATTACATAACATAACAGAGAAGAACAGAACAGAACAGAGCAGAACAGAGTACAACAGAACAGAGTAGAACATAACAGAGTGAACAGAACAGAGCACAGCAGAACAGAACAGACCAAAGCAGAACCGAACAGAACAGAGGAGAACAGAACAGAGCATAACAGACCATAACATAACAGAACAGAACAGAACAGAGCAGAGCAGAACAGAGTACAACAGAACAGAGTACAACAGAACATAGTAGAACATAACAGAGTGAACAGAACAGAGCAGAGCAGAGCAAAGAAGAACAGAGCAGAACAGAACAGAACAGAGCAGAACAGAACAGAGCAGAACAGACCAAAGCAGAACAGAGCAGAACAGAACAGAGCAGAACAGAACAGAGCAGAACAGAGCAGAGCAGATTAAAGTACAACAGAACAGAGTAGAACATAACAGAGCAGAACAGAGCAGAGCAGAACAGAGCAGAACAGAACAAAATAGAGAAGAACAGAACAGAACAGAGCAGAGCAAAGAAGAACAGAGCAAAACAAAATAGAGCAGAAGAGAGCATAACAGAACGTAACATAACAGATCAGAACAGAACAAAACAGAGCAGAACAGAGCAGAGCAGAGCAGAGCAGAACAGAGCAAAGAAGAACAGAGGAAAACAGAGCAGAACAGAGAAGAGAAGAGCAGAACAGAGAAGAGAAGAGCAGAACAGAGCAGAACAAAACAGAACAGAGAAGAACAGAGAATAACATTCCAAAGCAGAACAGAGCAGAGCAGAACAGAGCAGAACAGAGCACAGCAGAACAGAACAAAGCAGAACAGAATAGAGCAGAAGAGAGCAGTGCAGAACAGAGCAAAGAAG
>NW_019949221.1:0-1618 GCF_002910315.2 Salvelinus sp. IW2-2015 | reverse complement strand
GAGTACAGAGGGAAACAGATGCAGAGCAGAAACAGAAGAGAGCAGAAAGAGAAGAGCAAGCAGAACAGAACAAGCAGAAACAGAAACAGAGCAGAACAGAACAGATCCGAGCAGAACAGAGCAAAACAAAACAGAACAGAGCCGAATAGAGCATAATATGAGGCAGAGCAGAACAGAGCGTACAGAACTAAAACAGAGCAGAACAGAGCAGAGCAGAACAGAGCAGAAGAGAGCAGAGCAGAGCAGAACAGTGGCAGAGAAGAACAGAGGAAAACGAGCAGAAACAGAGAAGCGCAGAGCAGAGCAGAACAGAGCAGAACAAAACAGAACAGAGCATAACATTCCAAAGCAGACAGAGCAGAACAGAGCAGAACATAACAAAATTGAGCAGAACAGAACAGAGCAAGCAGAACAGAGCAACAGCAGAACAGAACAAAGCAGAACAGAATAGAGCAGAAGAGAGGCAGTGCAGAACAGAGCAAAGAAGAAAAGAGGGAAACAGAGCAGAGCAGAACAGAAGCAAAGCAGAGCAGAGCAGAAGCAGAACAGAGCAGAACAGATCCGAGCAGAACAGAGCAAAACAAACCAGAACAAAGCCGAAAAGAGCATGAACAGAGCAGAACAGAGCATACCAGAACTAAACGAGAGCAGAACAGAGCAGAGTAGAACAGAGCAGAGAAAAACAGAGCAGAACAGAAGATAACCAGAGCAGCACAGAGGATAACAGAGCAGAACAGAGGATAACAGACCAAAGCCAGAACAGAGCAGAACAGACCAAGCAGACAGACAAAGCAGAACAGAACAGAGCAGAACAGACCAGAGCAGAACAAGAGCAGACAGAACAGAGCAGAACAGAGGAGAACAAAACAGAGCAGAGCAGAATAGAGCATAAAGAGCAAAACAGAACAGAGCAGAACAGACCAGAACAGACCAGAACATATCAGAACAGAACAGAGCTGAGCGGAACAGTGTACAACAGAACAGAACAGAACAGAGCAGAGCAGAACAGAACAGAGCAGAGCAGAACAGAGCGTAACAGAAGAGAACAGAGCAGAAGAGAGCAGAGCAGAGCAGAGAAGAACAGAGCAAAACAGAGCAGAGCAGAACAGAAGACAGCAGGGTAGAGTAGAACAAAGAAGAACAGGGCAGAACAGAGCAGAGCAGAACAGAACATAGCAGAGCAGAGCAGAGAAGAACAGACCAAAGCAGAGCAGAGGAGAGGAGAACAGATCAGAGCAGATCAGAACAGAGCAGAACAAAACAGAACAAAGCAGAACAGGGCAGAACAGACCATAACAGAACAGATCAAAACAGAGCAGAACAGAGCAGAGCGGAACAGAGTAGAACAGAACAGAGTAGAACAGAACAGAGAAGAACAGAACAGAGCAGAACAGAGCGTAACAGAACAGAACAGAACAGAGCAGAAGAGAGCAGAGCAAAACAGAGCAGAGAAGAACAGAGCAAAACAGAGCAGAGCAGAACAGAGCAGACCAAAGCAGAGCAGAGCAGAACAGAGCAGAACAAAGCAGAACAGAGCAGAACAGAACATTATAGAACAGAGCAGAACAGAGCAGAACATTGCAGAACAGAGGAGAGCAGAACAGAGCAGAGCAGAACA
>NW_019949220.1:8587-11861 GCF_002910315.2 Salvelinus sp. IW2-2015 | reverse complement strand
TTAACCCTGTAGGTACTGGTATTAACCATGATATCTGACTGTTTTAACCCTGTAGGTACTGGTATTAACCATGATATCTGACTGTTGTTAACAATGTAGGTACTGGTATTAACCATGATATATGACTGTTTTAACCCTGTAGGTACTGGCATTAACCATGATATCTGACTGTTTTAACCCTGTAGGTACTGGTATTAACCATGATATCTAATGGTTTTTAACCCTGTAGGTACTGGTATTAACCATGATATCTGACTGTTTTTAACCCCGTAGGTACTGGTATTAACCATGATATCTGACTGTTTTAACCCTGTAGGTACTGGTGTTAACCATGATATCTGACTGTTGTTAACAATGTAGGTGCTGGTATTAACCATGATATCTGACTGTTTTTAACCCTGTAGGTACTGGTTTCACCCTCTACCATTTCCCTTTATAGTCAGTTTAGGTAAGCAGTAGACTTTCTTCGTGCATGCATGAGCACTTAACACCAGAACAACTTATGGGTTAGTGTCTTTCTTCGTCTGAGGCAAAGTTCTGGCACGCACTGTTCTTTCTGGTTATGTTTGCTCGGCTCGACCGTCTTCATAAGAAGCAGTCAAAACTCCTTCGTTACTGTATTGGACACATAGACACGACGCTTCGTTTAATCTTGATTACTCGGTTAATCGTTAGTACGACACTCAGACACTCTCTTGTAACCTACAGCAACTCATAGATTGTTCAAAGGAGGTTTGACGTAGAGCAATGCTCAAGCGTTCCCTAGAAATGGGACCTGGACAAAGACTCAGCAGACGTACATGTTTGTTACCACGGATTCTTATGCGTCGCGCGATATATGGAGGATTGATAGAAAATCATAGTACTAGAGCATGGCTGTAGTGTTGAGTTGGCGTTGGGTATGTATACTCCGTGTGACAATAAAATAGGATAACTTAGACTGCGTCAGAGTTTCTTAAATGTAGAACGATTGACGTATGTGATAACACCCTGTTGTGTACTGAATATACTATTCTAAGTCTGAACTATCATTGATGGATGGTAGGAATAGATGCATGCCAACTCTGTATAACGGTTCAGTGTATGTAATGGTGGTTTTCTAGGCACGCTCGTTTTCGGAGATGTTTTTACCAGTCTGGCGCTGAATTGCAAGCTATGTCAACAATATTCGCAAGTGTATGCGATTTCATCATTTGAATTCAGAAGACGTTTGGGTAGCATGCACAAAGCTAATTGTTACTGAACTTCATAGATTTGTATCGGATGATGGATTTGAGGGATCAGGTCGTGAACCATCTACTACTGGTCCACAGGAAGCCAAACAGGGAATGAGTAAGACTTTATTAATATCATACTACAAACATACAACAACACGTTGTGTCTGCATGTGTACGTGTCGTGTGTTGCGTGCATGTGTGTGTGAGGGTGTGTGTGTGTGGGTTTGAGACAGAGAGACTGTGTGTGTGTAGAGAGAGGGATAGAGAGAGACAGAGAGCAGACAGAGACAGAGACAGGAGACAGAGAGACGAGAGAGAGAAGAGAGACAGAGAGAGAGACAGAGAGAGACAGAGAGAGGGACAGAGAGAGAGAATGAAGGAGGAGTTGTGTGCCATGTAGCTACTGTATGTGTTACAGTATGTTGTCATGGTGATGTTACAACGCTTCTCACAAATCAGTTGATTTTGTTCGCTGTCACATGACACGTGTTCCATGACTTTGATGAAACCTCATACTGGGGTTGAAGGTTCAACTTCTAAAGGATGATCCTAAGCACACAGCCAAGACAATGCAGGAGTGGTTGGGACAAGTCTCTGAATGTTCCTGAGTGGCCAACCAGAGCCCAGACTTGAACCCGATTGACATCTCTAAACAGAACTGAAAAAAGCTCTGCAGCGACGTTCCCCATCCAACCTGACAGAGCTTAGAGGATCTGCAGAGAAGAATGGGAGAAACTCCCCAAATCAGGTGTGCAAGCTTGTAGCGTCCATACCCAAGAAGATTAAGAATGTACCCCTGCCAAAGATGCTTCACCAAAGTAATGTAAAGGGTCTTAATACTTATGTAATGTGATATATTTCAGTATTGTGTGTTGATTTGATGAGGAAAAAAACTATATAACCAATTTAGAATTAGGCTGTAACGTAAGAAAATGTTGGAAAAAGTAAGGTCTGCACTGTATATCACTCAATAGCATTGTCAATGTTAAGGTTTATAGGTAACTACGTAGCATTGATGTAGGTGTACACTAATATCCACTCAACACACAGGCAGCCAGCTGTAGAGTCTTGGTCTACCATCTGCAGAAGAGCACACACCACACAACTCACACGCACACCACACCACACCGCACGCACGCACAACACACACCACCCCCCACAGCCGACCATGCACACACGCCCACCGCACCACACACACACACACATCTACATCACTAACGATGACAACTGACCAAGTGCAAATCAAAACTAGACATTGAACTGATGTCTGTGCCCAGTGGGATGATTTTACAACTGACACACAGAAGAAATCTAACCAAACTTACTAGTGTTGTTTATTATATGGTTTTTAGTTTTTGTCTAGTTATGTGTGTGTGTGTCACAGGATTGGTGACCTTCATTGGGGAGGCGTGCTTGTGTTAATGACTGGAGCAGAATAGGTGGCAACAGCAGAATGAAGGGTTGACAGAAAACGAGAGGGTGGAGACCCATTAGACACCATGACTGAGTGTGTAGCAGACAGGTTCTGGTGCTTGGTGTTGCCATTGGTTACTCACGTTGTCCTTGTAAGTGAAGGTTGTGAGTCATTTCACTTTTCATTAGCATTGTTTTTGTTTTGTGTGTGTGATGTCTATGTCTTCCACTAGATATAACAGTCTTTGTTCAATGTCAGGCTTGTTTCTTCCCAAACGAGGAGAATTTTGGAGTTTTAAGTTTGGAAGTATTGAGTTGGAAATCAGTCAGTAATTTTGCTTTTCTCTTGAACATACTTCTTTCCGTATGAAATATTATAGTTTAATTCATTTTAGGGTACTGAGGTTCAATAGAAATGTTATTTTGACTTGTTTTAACAAAGTTTAGCGGTAGCTTTTTGGATTCCTTTCTCTGCATGTTGAATGAGTGGATTACTCAAATCGATGTGCAACTAAACTGACTTTTGGAATATAAGAAGGATGTTATCTTACATAACGACCATACATGTTGTAGTTGGGACCCTTTGGATTGCAAATCAGAGAGAGAGAGAGAGAGAGGAGAGAGAGAGAGAGAGAGAGAGAGAT
>NW_019949220.1:0-8562 GCF_002910315.2 Salvelinus sp. IW2-2015 | reverse complement strand
ATGATCCACAGCCTGATAATGGGGTGGCCTATTGCAGAACATGGTGGAGGGGCACTATGCTGAATAACAAAGTTCATCTTCATCTGGAGCATGGACTACTTGTCATGTGACAAGAAAATCTAACTGGAACTTGTGAAAAAGTGATTCAACAATCAGCAATAACACTATACCTGTAAACATCATTATGTCAGAGTCAAGGGCCCGCGGGCCACATCCGGACCGCGAAGAATGTTTTTTAACGGCCTGGGATTGATCGTGATTTTATTATTAGAAACACGGCCCGCAGACACGAGCAGCAAGGCCGGCGCCCGCAGATCTTTTTACACGCACCACTACTACATTTCCCACAATGCAACGGTGAGTCTCTCTAACAGTCGGCGTTCCCGAGCGTCACAGTGGCTGATAAAATAGGGTATGCTTGCCGTGACTTTCGACGCCGAATTTTGCCTGACTTTGAAGCACAAAAAAGCAGGTTGGAACTGCTGCCGGTAACCCATTTGCTGTTGACGATGGAAAGCTACCACCAAACCTCCAAAATGGAGTTGAATTGATCCTCCAATGAAATGATGCACTGAGGGCAAAAATAATGCGGCAGATGGGTGGCCTGCGGAGTTCGTCCCGTTTCCCCCCGAACAATGCCCCAGCTGCGCATCCGGCTGCTCAAACGTTGTCTATGTGTTGGGCAGCACATACCTGTGTGAACAACTGTTTCTTTGATGAAACACGCACCGCTGAACAAAACATCACACAGAAGTCGACTTACTGCTGAAAACACCTTCCACTCAATTCCTGAGGATTTCCTCAGCTCAGAGCCTTACCGCCGAACATTGATGAACTTGTGGAAAGATGGGGAACACCCACCACCAAGTATCAGCCCTCAACCTCAAACAAGTGAACATTACTTTGCAACACATATTTAGAGTTTTTACTCAGTTTAAGTTTAAAGTTAAAGTTTAATATTTGTTTTCACTGCATGTTACTTCTCCTTAAAAAGTGTGTTTTTGATTAATAGCATTTTGCACTTTATTTATTGTATTTCAATCCAATTATATTTTAAAAAATATTTCAGTTGAGTGGACTGAATAGAAAATTGCTTATTATTGTTTTTTTCTTTGAAGTAAATTTAGCCACTTTTGCTAAAATAGAAAATATAGGCTTACGATGGTGCCTTGAATACGGTTTCTTTCATTTTAATGTTTCATGTATGGGGATTTTTTAAATATAAAGGAAATTTTGTTTTTGTGTCTGGTTAAAATTAAAGATTACTGACAGAGCCATAAGAAAATATTGCTTTCATTTATCTGATCATATTGGAATATATGTTTGTTAGGTTTTCAGTAGGTTCAATTAAGATTACTAGACTATATCCGTCATTTAAATTTTTTTTCAATGAACATTCGAACAGCCCGGCCTCGGCTGTAGCTAAATTTTTTAATTTTGGCCCTCCGTCCATTTGACTTTGACACCCTGCTGTAACACATACAGCAGCTTATAGTGCACAGAAACTTCCTCCTTCATTCTCTCTTCTCTTCTCTCTCTCTCTCTCTCTCTCTCTCTCCATCTTCTCTTCTCTTCTCATCTCTCTCTCTCATCTCTCTCTCTCCTCTCTCTCTCTCTCTCTCTCTCGAACCACACACCCTCATTTTAACAACCTATTGTTGTAAATTTGTTTGTATCTATTCATATTAATAGAAGTCCTACTTTTTCCTGTTTGTAACTTCCTGTGTTCAGTATTATGTTTCACACATCACAGAGTCAACATGAATATAGGACATTTGCTTTGGTGGCATACAAATATTTCTCAATTCAAAATATAATTCTACAGATATTTACATGCTCCAATTTAGGCCATGTGGCAAACATTCTCAACAGTAGCAAACTACCATTAAATACTATCAGGAATCAAGGTAAGACCAGATGCCAGACTGTCGCGAAGTAAAAATGTTTTTTTTATAGTACAGGGGCAGGCAAAAGACATGTCAATGGCAATGGCAGGGGTCGAAATCATCCAGAGTAAATGGGGGCAAAGGTATAGGATGGCAGGCATTGTCAGGGGAAAGGTAGGCAGAGGTTTGGTAATCAGAGGTGGGGCAAAGGTACAGGACGTCAGGCTGGTTCAGGTCAGGACAGGCAGAGGTTGGTAATCCAGATGGGGGCGTCAAAGGGTAACAGGACGGCAGGCTGGCTCAGGGTAACCAGGACACGGCAGAGGTTAGTAATCCGAGGTGGGCAAAGGGAACAGGGATGGCAGGCCTCCAGGGTCAAGGACAGCAGAGGTTAGTATCCAGAGGTGGGCAAAGGTACAGGAGGTCAGGCCTCAGGGTCAGACCAGGCAGAGGGTTAGTAATCCAGAGGTGGGGCAAGGTACAGGACGGCAGGTCTCAGGTCAGGACAGGCAGAGGTTGGTAATCCAGAGGTGGCATGGAAGAGCACCAGTAAGCCAGTGACTCAGCCCCTGTAAATTAGGGGTTTGTCAGAACGTCGTCAGGGGAAATGACCGGACGCAAGGTGCAGCGTCCGTGAAGCCCTTTAATCCTACTCCTCCTCTGTTCCTCTGGTATGTAGAGGTGAATCCAGGCCTGCAGTACCTAAGCTTCCACTGCCCTATTCCACAGGCGCTCCTCTTTTGATGACTTCTGTACCGTAATGCCTTGCTTCCCTGCATGTTAAATTAGAAGCCTCCTCCCTAAGTTTGTTTTGGGTGTTCACTGCTTTAGCACACTCTGCCAACCCGGGATGTTTAGCCGTGTCTGAATCCGGCTTAGAAAGACCACCAAAATTCATAAATTTTTCATCCCCAATTACAAGATCTTCAGACAAGAAGAACGGCAAAGGGGCGTGTTGCAATCTACTGCAAGATTGCCCTGCAGAGTTCTGTTTTTACTATCCAGGTCATTCAAACAATTTTGAAACTTCTACTTTTAAAAATCCACCTCTCTAAAAACAAGTCTTCACCGTTGCCCGCTGCTATAGACCACCCCTCTGCCCCAGCTGTGCTCTGGACAAGCTATAATATGTGAACTATTGCCCATCTATCTTCAAGAGCTCGTGCTGCTAGCGACCTAAATTGAAGCATGCTCAACACCCCAGCCACCCACAATCTAAGCTTGATGCCTCCATCTCCACACAAATTATCAATGAACCTACACCAGGTACCCCAATTCCGTAAACACGGGTACCCCATAGCTATCATCCTAACAAACTTGCCCTCCAAATACACTCTGCTTGTTTCAATCAAGATCTCAGCGCAACTGCCTCATTGCCTGCATGCCGTAATGGGTCAGCGGTCAAACGACCTCCACTCATCACTGTCAAACTCCTGAATACACTTCGCGAGCAGGCCTCTAGAATCCGCCTGGCCGGGGTCCTGGAATGGATATTGATCTCATCCCGTCAGTAGAGGATGCCTGGACATTTTTTTTAAAAAAAAATGCCTCCTCACCATCTGAATAAGCATGCCCATTCAAGAAATTTTAGAACCAGGAACAGATATACCTTGGTTCTCTCCTGACTACTGCCTTAACAACGAAAACATCCTATGGCGTCTGCATTAGCATCGAACAGCCGCCCGTGAATCATGCAACTTTTCAGGGAAGCCAGAAACCAAATATACACAGGCAGTTAGAAGCAGCCAGGCTAGCTTTTTCCAAAAAGCAGAAATTTGCTTCCTGCAACACAAAATTCAAAAAAGTTCTGGAACACCGTAAAGTCCATGGAGAAAGAACCCTCCTCCAGTTCCAACCGCCTGAAGATAGAAACACTGTCAACCGACCGACAAATCCACTATAATGAGAAATTTCAATCAGCACTTTTTCTACGGCTGGCCATGCTTTCCACCTGGCTACCCCTACCCCGGACAACAGCATGCCCTCCCTCTGCTACTCGCGCAAGGCCTTCCATTTCCTCTGTTCTCCCAAATACGAGTCAGCTGAGTTTCTAAAAGAGCTGCAAAATCTGGACCCTTACAAATCAGCCGGGCTAGAAATCTGGACCTTTCTTTCTAACACAGAGAGAGACCAAAATAATGGTGTTCCAAAAAAGGTCCAGTTGCCAGAAATACAAATTCCATCTTGACACCGTTGCCCTAGAGCACACAAAAAACTATACATACCTTGGTCTAAACATCAGCGCCACAGTTAACTTCCACAAAGCTGTGGATGTTCTGAGAGACAAGGCAAGAAGGGCCTTCTATGCCATCAAAATGAACATAAAATTTGACATACCAATTAAGATCTGGCTAAAAAGACTTGAATCAGTTATATTTATTTTCCCTTTTGTACTTTAACCATTTGCACATTGTTACAACACTGTATATGTACATGGAACGTCTGTGAGTGTAATGTTCACTGCTCATTTTTGTTGTTTATTTCACTTCTGTATATTATCTACTTCACTTGCTTGGCAATGTTAACATGTTTCCCATGCCAATAAAGCCCTTGAATTGAATTTAGAGAGAGAGAGAGACACAGAGAGACACTGTGGGTTATTGTTATACCACTTTCTCACATATCCAGTCATGATGTGTTTTGCAATTTTCATCATTCCATGTCTTTACAGGGTCATATTGTCCATAGTATATCTCAACACAGTCCTCTTGCCCATTATCATCAGGCTGTCCTCCCGTCCAGTACCTAAACAACACAGAGAACCAGACAATCAGACACTCTGGTACAAACATCCTCCTCAATTATACAAATAGTCCTACATTTTAAAGACACATTCTGTAAAATCATCATACCATTATCAAGAATGGACCATCAACACATTTCCATTACCTTTTCATATGTAAATCTTACCTGGTTTCTATAATACATCTATAGTTCTCTTCCATGACATTCATGAGTGGAAACATACCTTTTTATGAACATGATTGGAAGCAATATATCTTTGTTGTTTTTAATCTCCATATCACAAGGTAAAATGGTCAAATCTCTCACCCTGTCGTCAGTGGGGTGCCGTCCACCCACTTCCAGGTCCCCTCAGTAACAGAGTCATTCAGACCAATCCAGGCTCTCAGGTGGAGGTTGAAGAGAAATGTCTGTTGTGAGAAAGATAAAAACTGTCACTTTTAATATATTTATAAAATACTGCACACATATTAGTTTACTGATGAAAAGTATCACTCTCACTCACTCACTCACTCACTCACTCACTCACTCACTCACTCACTCACTCACTCACTCACTCACTCACTCACTCACTCCTGTCCTCTCTGCTGTTAATGATCACCAGGTCTGCTCCCGCTCTCCAGACAGTCCGTCTGCTCATCCTCCCAGGGTTTCTTCTCAGTAGAGAGAAGTACAAAACTGGAGTCAAAGAGTATCTCCATCCCTCCTGACAATGCTGCTCTGTTAGAAGAGCAAAGAATTAACGTGTTGAAAGAACACTAGTCATATCTATACTCATAACCCATTTGATATATAATTACTGTTGCATGTTTTCTCCTTGTACTCTAAGTTTTATCACAGTTAGATCTCACCTTATCCACAAAAAGTTTTGCCTGAATATGTCCTTTGGACATCTTTAGTCAGTTATTGTATCTGTTCTTAGCTGGTCTTCTCTCTCAGTCAGTTTTGTATCTGATGTCTGTAAGGTTGGTCCATCGTCTCTGCATGCGTGTCTTATAAAGAGGAAAAAAACTCTGTGGAACAATGTGCTTTCCTATGATTCCTCAGGGAAATCTTTGATGGCTCTGAGCTATTAAAAGTATCACCACTATATAGTTACCAGCTGAACACAGTTAATTAGGCTAGTAATCCAGCACTTCTTACAATTAGATGAATAAAGCTATGAAACTTTGAACACAAAATCTTACATAGCAGACAGGACCCTAATCCAGCCTAGTTTTAGAACCACACAGCTTTAGCACCCAAACACACTGCCTAGCAACTATCAAGTGTTCCGTCCCTACATATCAGGCTCTGGGGAGACATACAAGAGACTGTTATTGGTTTGTGTTGTCTACGACTAGAAGATCGCGTTAATGTGTCTCTTACCTGAGTACCGCTGTCTCCTGTTCCGAGTTATTTGGAACAGTGTCTTGCTAGTCTCTCTCTCTTGTGCTGGTCTCATCGTCTCTCAGGTGACTGCACTGACGCTAGATGAGTCCATCAATCCTCTCCTCCATCCTCACCCTCTGTTAAACTTTGACCTTCGTTGTTCATATTCTGGGTCAAGCATTAGATTGACCTTCTGACATCTTTACACAGCCTGGGTCTTTCTTGGATCTATGTAGCTCTAGTTATACATTAAGTCTCTCTTCTAGAGATGAAATTTGTCTTCCACTCATGGCCGCCAGAGGCGTCGTACGTCAACTTGCAAGTCCTTATACTTAAGTCTCTGCGTCTAGGATATCTCTGTCTGAAAGTCAGCGTTGTTGTCTCTGTCTGTGCCACTGCTGTAAGTCTTAAGCTATGATAGTAGCAACAAAATTGACACGGGAAGTTTGGCCGATTATAATAAACAAAAATGTTTACAATTTGAAAACTTTGTGAGTGCATAGTGTGGGCGGTAGTGTACTTGAGAGATTTTACAGGTTATTGTTAACAACATTGCTGACCTGCATAATATAAATTCATCCCATGTCTCTACATGTCATCTTGTCCCAGAGTATATTCTCAACAGTCTCTCCTGCACCAGGGAAGGCGAACTTGCTATTGTGATTGATTGCGTACAGAAACTGTCATACCAGGAAGGATATAGATCAGTAGGGGGATATTGGTCGAAACAAAGGCTAAAACGTTAAACCATATATTAAATGATCATAATTGTAAACTAGTCAAATATGAGCATTATTTTGTGCTCTATAGCGTAACTGACAACAAAGACTGCACGTCAAGATTTATTAGAACTGACACAGACAGCGCAGACACACTGCAGCAACCCAGAGGTCTCTTCCACCAGCTGAACATGTACTAGATTCACACATATTAAAGATCTTTGGTAATGCTAATTGCTGGTTTTGTGCGTTGTGAACTACATTGTGTGTGTGCTGTTTTGTGTGTGTGTGTGGTGTTGGCTTGCCCCCAATGTTTGTGGTGTGATTATCTGTGTGGTGTGTGGTGTGTGGCCCACTGTGTGTGTTGTGGTGTTGTGTTGTGTCTGATTGTGTGCCCTTGTGTGTGTATCTGGTGTTGTGCTGTGTGTGGGTGTGTGTGTTCGTGGCAAATCTTACCTGGAAGCAACAAACTCCTATCTCTCTGGACTGGGCTTGAAGGCTCCTACGTTGGAATTATAATTGGCCACCGATGTCTGTGTTCTTCATTGCATCAGGCTCATCGTCTTCAATCATATCTGGGATTTCATAGACTCCCTTTGACATCTTAACACACTTGTTGCTCAATACAGTAACTTCTACTTCCAACCTCAACTCTAATGACGACTACGTCTAGCGACATTGCGTTCTCCCTGCACCTGTCCCTGAGTCGTGGGACTAAATGGTAGTGAACTCTTTCTCAGCTCCAAACCCACAGTAAAGGAAAGTGTTGAAATCAACAAAACACTGACCACCATGTGACTCCACAGCCTTAGTTTGAGAAATATACTACATGATATGACTCCCACCAGCCCTGAGTATTATAAGCTATACTACATGATATTACATATGTCATGCTATATGAGTATGTGTGTGAATTACACAGGATCCCGATTTTTCATTTCTAAAATATTTGCTGACTCCCTGTTAATGACATATACCAACATATTACCCGACTGATCCTACAGCAACCCCACTCCGTCCAAATGCTGGTATAATCACATGAATGGCGATATCTGAACTGAGTAGACGTTGTGTCTGTGTTAGGGAGACATAGTCTGTCTCTCCATCTAGATGTTGGACTCTTAGGTCAATTTATATTCTTCCATGAAATGAGTTTAAGGTCTAGTAACTGGGAGAATATTAAACCTGATCCCGTAATCTGTACGAATAGGGGAAATCTCCCTCGTCGTTGTACAGCCACCAAATGGCATAGTAGGGTTCAGTATGTTCGAATCTATATTGCCTGCTCCTGTGACAATATAATGTTCATGAATGAAAAAAAGCACGAAGTTTTGATCAACATCTCTAAGTTTCAGTTTGACACAGATTTAACGAGAATAGAAGACAGTAACAATAAAACCCTCTCACATTGTATTTGACAAAAAGTTCACATTATGTTTCCACCTGTCTTTTTTCAGCTACAATCATAACATACACATACTCAGTGTTTCACATCTCACTGACACAACTCTCTCTGCACTGCATTCCACTTTCCATACGGACACACTCTACCTCACATAACTAAATACAACTCCTATCAGCCTCTTACCTATTCCACAGCGTAAAGGAGAGAAAGCATCACACATGTCATCTCTCAACTTAGACTTACGAGACCAGAGCTCCAAAGGTGCCCTCCTCCTTGTATTCTGCGTTTGTTAGCTACATAACTACAGGTACTCAGCTCGTAGGGTCCCTGGTAACAGCTAGTCCCGGTCGGAGTTGCTCCAGTACTAACTACAGGTACAGCTGTATGTGTTGGTGACAGAGACTCCTGGGTAGATGTTCCGTCAGTACCGTCAGTATTC